>NW_020664435.1:43115944-43142047 GCF_002925995.2 Terrapene triunguis
CGCCGCCCAGCACCCCGCCCAGGATTTTCCCGGACATGTCTGGCTTTTGGGGATTTCCCCCCGGACGGGGATTTGAATCCCCAAAAGCCGGACATGTCCGGGAAAATCCGGACGTATGGTAACCCTAGATTAGCTTACTTTATTGAGGTCCTCACTGCGCCTCATTCTTTTGCACAAGCTGGAAGATGATCACTCCAGTCCCAGAGCTCTGCAGGAAAAAAGAGGGTTGAAGAGGAGGTTTGAGGAAACATTAGTGGTTTGAACTCAGATGAAAAACCCATCTCTCCAGCTTGGCTGCCATCCCACTCTATCAACACCACTGTCACAAAAAGGGAAAAGGCCAACTTATCCTTCTGTGTCTCTCTAGTCACCTATTGTCTCCCCAGCACAGATTGGGGTTGGCCTAGCATACTGCTGTCGTATATGGCCATGGTGAAGGAGGAATTAGGTGGGCTGGACAGTGATGCAGGTTGACACATAGGCCCTGGCCTACGCAACTCCAGTCACAGCCTCCTGAAAGAAACCACAGGAGAGAGAGATGAAAACCATTAGTACAGTTTATTATCCAGGCCCTAAACTGTAGCTCCATCTGAGGTGGTTAGAGGTATATGGGTTCAGCAAGCAAAAGATCAGACATAAAATTGCTTGAACACATGGATGCAAACACCAGAAAAATACAAAACTATCTGCTTTGTAAGATTATGTATCTTGTCTTTCAGGCAGCATGGGGTGGCGGGCTGCTGATGTCTAGAAAACATAAATGGAAATTAAATGGTGTTGAAAGGTATGATTTATTAACAAATTAAGTGCTCCAGTACATTTGTGATTACCACAGAAATGTCTATAAATAAAAATCAACCAGTCCTATTCATTATTATAATTTAATGTCCAATATATAGCATGAAGCAATCTTTCAAGCTGTCCTCTCTCAACTGAAATAACATTGCTAAGTTCCTTTATTCGATAAGCTGCGTGACTAAAAACTTGTGATGTGACTTTGTTTTCTTGTTCAGATAATGTATAGCTCCTATTTGTGATTCACCCCTTTCAAACTATATTCTGAGCTCCAGAATGGTCATTGTGTGATTCTCTGTCTGAACCTGTCCAAAAAGAACTGGCAACTGCATTTCCAAAAGAACTGAACCTTGGAGATCTTGCAACGGGGTTACCCGACGGTCTGAGATTGTTCCAATTTCATAAATCCTCAAATCACTATGAAATATCAGCATGTCACAATGCCATGACAACATAACTCTTAAGTTTTTATGCAGTGTCCTAGTACACTGGGTATTGCAATGGGTTCTAGCTAGAATTTTATCATCAGAAGAGTTGTTATGCATACTCTTGCTAGGAATATTAATTTACACATCCAAATTCATAGCTGCTTCTATTCTCCACATTTCTGTAGTTGCAAAACTCAGCTCACATGTGCAGCAGCTCAGATTTCCGCACTGTTTGAATATGCCTCATGGAAGTAAATCCTTGTGCTGGATCTTGAAAATGCTGAGATTTAGGTGTACAAGGTTTTGAATTCCACCCACGGTGAATGCATCTATAATACACACCGAAATGATGAACCAGTTCAGTAGCAATAAAGAATACACTTGAATGAACTCCTGAGCAAGTACTTTGTCCAGAAACTTTTTTAAAGCTTCTACTGGTTAAGATTAGGATATTATTCCCATCCTACTTCTTTCCAACTTCTAGCAAAACCACCCTGCCAGTTAAATTGCACTAGTCCCAACTTCCTTCTTCCCAGTCTTCATGCCTTTGGTTTCACTCAATTCCCATGATCCTCTTACTGGCTCCATGATATTTTCCTTCCATTCTTCTCCTGCAGACTCTGTATTCATGTCTCTCTATGAGGGCCCAATCCCCTTCTCTCAGATTCATGAGCATATAACACTTCTAAAAATTGTTTTTTATCTTGAATTCAGAAAGCAGCCAGTGACGTCCTCTCCAGCTGATCACTTGAAAGCCTTTAGAACTCAAAAAGGACTTTAAAAAGCTAGATACATTTTTGTTAAAGAAAATGGACTTATCACTGAATACATGCACGCTGTGCTTAAGCAGGATATACTTCAAAACATTCAGGATGTTGAAATCCCTGCTCTTGCTGCTTATCAGGATATAGCATTAACGAGGAACCTGAATCACAAAATGTGGATCCAGGATAGGAGCCAAATCTGAACTTCTTCCAAATTCAGAGGTGTTTAGAAGTTCTGGTTCAATCTATAATAAAGCGATTCCTAAATCATGAATTCAGACCTACAACTCAATTGGAACTTCCCCAACATTCAAGGGGTTTAGATCTAGTGTTCTGATAAGGGTCATCTCCCGGTATGGGGCAGTGAATTACATGGGGAATCTTGCCATTTCCTCTTCCTTCTTCACATGGTGAATGATGGGGGCGGGGGGCAGGGTAACTACTCAGATTTCCACAGGGCATATACACTTTGTGTACACGTGGATGCTAATATTGGTGCTTAGGTACATTAAATGGGAAAAATTCCAGTCTGAGCACCCACGGGTGGGATTTAGATATCCTACTAAGGTGTTCACATTTGGATGTTGCAAAATGAGAGTTAGCATCTGCATCCATTTCAGCCTTCAATTTCTAATAATCACAACACACCAAATAAAGCCAATTCTTGATCCAGCAAAACTCCAGGATGATCTGTTAGGAAATTTCCAAAAGAAAATAATGTGTCTCATTTTTGTCTATGTAACTTTCTTTTTTAAATGTGGCTGTCAGCCATCATTTTATTTAAGCATATATCAATAGTTGATGTCAGTACCCTTTGTGACAAAGCAAATTTAATTAGATAAAATACTTTGTGCACAACCATGAATTTTCTGATGAATTTTAGAAAAATGGATGACCTGAAGGTCAATGCAATGATTTAGGCATTGTTGCTGGTAAACAACCCTTTTACTATAAAAAACTCAAGCCACTTCCATTATCTACATGCCTCTTAAAAAATGTATTTAGGGTTCTCTGTAAAGACAGAGAAAAGTTATTAGCTGTAATAGGAAAAGAGATTAATAGGCTTGAATGCAAGTTTAGAATCATTAACTCCAGTACGCTAAACAAGTGAGTGGCGCTGAGTTGATTAAAAGCTGCCAAATGCTCAAAGAGCTGGGCCAAGTAGCCAGATGCTGTCTGTGAAAGAGTATTCCCTACAGGCTTTGCTTCAGGGGCTGCATAACCCCATTTAAATAGCAGGAAAGGCAGCACAGAAGTATTCCACCAGCTACAGGATTTTGCAACTGCACATAGTTGCATTGATCACAATGGTCTCTTCTGGCCTTGGAATCTATGTTGTGGGGGAGTAGGGAGCAATCTGAGAGAAAATGATAATGCTCATGTACTAATATGCAAGGCACCTTACTGCCCACTTCTTCACAAACCTTAATACCGACTGGTTTCCAAACAGAGAAAGAAAACTACCTCCCAGGCCAGAGTCTTAAAACACTCACTTCCATTCTTGCAGGTACAGTTTTGGTCCCCTAGATATTTGCATCCCCCCCAATTTATTGACTTGTTCAGATCTACACAGTTAAACAGCCCCCTACCACAGCAAGAAAGAGCACAATCCTGTGCCTTAGGCATCTTCAACAGCCCTCCAAAGTATAAATCCTGGAATTAGTAAATAACAAGTCAAGCATAACACAAAAATAAAACAATGAACAACTGAACAGTTCACCACTCCACCCTTCCCACAACCTCAATCCTTTAATGTTCACCCACCTGCTTTGTGCTCCCCCTGCAGGGCCGGCTCCAGGCACCAGCTTCTCAAGCAGGTGCTTGGGGCGGCCGTTCCGGACAGGGGCGGCAGTTCCAGGTATTCGGCGGCAATTCGGCGGACGGTCCCTCACTCCGCCTGGGAGTGAAGGACCTCCCGCCGAATTGCCGCCGCAGATCGCGATCGCGGCTTTTTTTTTTTTTTGGTTTCGGCTGCTTGGGGCGGCCAAAACCCTGGAGCCGGCCCCGTCCCTCTGCACCCATGCAAACAGATGGGTTTTGCAGCCTGCCCTTGAGTCAGCAGATTCAGTCTCTTTTGTACCTGGCAGATCAGGAGGACTTCCAGTCAAGGGCCACTGACAGAGAGTGCCCTGCCAGCAACTTGCTTTCCTTTAAACCCTGGGGATCCAGATTCAGCTTTGCAGATGCAATCCAGGATGTAAAGATCAAAGTGACCTGAATAGTGGTCACAACTAACTGTGGGTGCAAAAATGTACTTGCAGTTATCTGTGTCTTCAAAAACTGACACCTGTTTAAGGCTGAGCTGAATAAGAGCCAAATTCTGGTCCAAATTGTAGCCCATATAATGCTCCTGCAGAGTTGAATAAGAGGAGTGCAAGGCATCCTCTTCCTGCCCTAGGCCTCTCTCACACACACACACTCTTTCTCACTCTCTCTCGCTCTCTGGGGAAACCAGGAAGCAGATTATAGCATAATACAAAGAACTATACAGCAAGGAATGAACATAGTTCTAAGCTCATTTAGCCCATCTGGCAGATTATTATGCATACCCTTAATAAATGTATGTACATTATAGCTCAGGCAATCATATCCAGAGAGCAATCTTGGAACCCAGGCTAGTCGTTCATTCTAGTTTTTACTAGGCTGGGAGCTGTGTTTCTAGCCTCCTGTTGACCCAGTTCTCAAACTTGCCCAGTTCTGAAGATAGGAGGCACAAATCAACCCTTATGTATGTTAAACAGGTATTTGATTGGTTTTATTTAGCCATTTTTGAAACTTGGGATTTCTATACATTCTTCTTCATCTTCGCTGTGGTCTAAAAAATACTTTTCCAAATGTTCTCACATGTATAACAAGACGTGATCTTTTGGATACAATCTCAACCTTCTGCAAGCCATGCCAGGCCACTTTTTGCTTCTTTTTAAAAAAATCTCTGAAGACTTGTTAGCCTTTCAAAAAAAAAAATAAAATCTTACTTTTAAGTGATTTATTAAAGAACTTGCAAAACCCTAAATAAAGGGAACTAAACTCCCCAAAACATTTTTGAATCCCCACTACCAGCTCCTCTCACCCTTTCTAAGCCATTTGCAGTGATGTGATTAGTTAGCAGCATAGCTTTTGCTGTGCCAATGAATCGCTCTTCCTATGTCACAGTATCTTGAGGAGCATATTATATCAATCCAACAGGCATAGGACCTGGTGTTTTTTTCCTGCTTGAGTCAATGCATGCCAATAAGTATTTCAGCATGCTCTCTGACTAACGTTCTAAGGCAGCTTCTGGCATCTTGGTAACCAAGATAAATGACCGAGAGCATGAAAGAGCGTTTTGAGATAATGCCATATTCACTACCATGATCATTTTGCATCAGCAAGTAGATGGGATCAATGGGGGTTAATGGGAATAAGTGGGAATTAGACACCAAACCTGTTTAGGCGCTTTTGAAAATCCCACTAGGCACTTGTCTGCATCTTAGCTGCCTAAACACCTTTGTAGACTGGTCCTAAATCACATACGTGTTTTTGACACATTCACTCTTTGCCTTTAAAGTGTAGATGGATCACAAGAAATTCTGGTGCTCACAAAATCTAATGTATAGCACCATGGCTCTGTGTTAACTCTCCAGAGCCGTAGTCCAGAACCTTTTAGGGCTAACTCTACAAAAATCCTTACTTTGATGAGTAATCTGCCTGTGTAAATTTATATCAGTGCCCCACAGTGTGAGTAAAAGTTCTACAATTGGGTCCTGCAGAGCCAGTGCTAGGCATACGCAGATTAAACAACTGGTTAGGGCCCTGAGCAGTTCAAGAAGGCCCCTAGTCACTTTTTATTATGTGCTGTATGTGGGAAGGGCACCAAAATATTCCTGCTTAGGGCCCCCCAATGGGCTAGCACTGCCTTTGGGGTCCTGTATGAACATCAATAATCACTCTTCTGAAAACCGCTGTGCATATTTTCAGCTTGCATCTTTGAGGCCCATATGAGCCTTATTATTTTTGTTTATTACTGAATGTTTTAATGATTCAGACCTGTGGTATAACATCTCAGTTTAATGTTGTTTGTTGTTGTAGGGCCAATTCTGTGACTTGGAACCCCCACAAGATGATGGGAGTCCCATTGCAGTGTTCTGCCCTTCTCGTTAGAGAAGAGGTATGTCTTCATCCATTTGCACCTCTAGTTATTTCTGGCATTTCCCCCCGCAATGTGCTGGATGCCTTCTTTATAACTGTGTCATAGCTAATGTATGTTAATGGGATGAAGATTACAAATGAAACTGAGAAACAAACCTCTAGGCACTTGTTCAGTCTACAAACACAGAAAGGATTTAAAGCTGCTGTCCAGGAGAAATGAATGACTATATCTTTATAGAGTTTTGGCGACTTTGTATTTGAAATACACTGAACTAAGTTGTGCACTTAGTTGAAGCCATGCAACACCACAGCTTTCAATGCCGTGTATAGGTGTGACTGAAGGCCAGGGCCGGTGCTACCACTTAGGCCAACTAGGCGGTTGCCTAGGGCGCCAAGATTTGGGGGTGCCAAAAAGCGGCGCCCCAGATTTTTTTTTTTTTTTTTACAGCGGCCGCTGCGCTGGGAGGGAGAGGGAGTCTGAGCCGCCGGAAGGCAATCCAGGGGTTCCCCCGGGTCAGCGCGCCGCTGGCAGCCCAGGGGTTCCCCTGGGTCAGAGCTGCCGCACAGATCCCCGGGCCGAGGGATGGGGAGCTGCCGCGGGGGGGTGCCTCAGGGCGGGGGAGGGAGCTGCCGCACGGCTCCCTAGGCCAGGGGTGAGCTGCCGCGGGGGGGGGGGGGGCCCCAGGGGGGGGGGGGGGGGGGGGGGGCTGCCGCAGGGCTGGGGGGGGGCACAAGGTGGAAGTTTCACCTAGGGTGCGAAGGCCTTGCACCGGCCCTGCTGAAGGCAGAATCTGGCCCACTTACAAATATCAGTTGGACTAGCAATACAGTACACAGTGTCCATGAGTTATTGCCCTTTCAGATGTTTGTGGTCAACCCAGGGATGAAAGTAAGTTAAAGGATTTACCAGTACGCCGGAGTCCTGAGCAGGGGCGTGGCCTCAACCGGAAGAGGTGTGGCCTCAACTGGAAGAGGCGGGGCCTTTAAATCAAGATTTAAAGGCCCCGGGGCTCTGGCTGTGGCTGGGAGCCCTGGGTCCTTTAAATCACCCCTGGAGCTACCAGCTGCAGAGGCGGCTGGAGCCCCGGGGCTCAGGAGCGATTTAAAGGGCCCGGGGCCGTGGCCGCCGCTACTGCAACGGAGCTCCGGGCCATTTAAATCACCGCCGGAGCCCTGCCACCACTACCCCGGGGCTCCGGCAGCTGGGCTCAGCTGGCGATTTAAAGGGCCCAGGGCTCTGGCAGCGGGGAGCCCCGGGCCCTTTAAATCGACGCCCAAGCCCTGCTGCCTGAGTCCCAGAGTAGCGGCAGCAGGGCTCAGGCAGTGTTTTAAAGGGCTGGGGCTCCCCGCAGCAGCCAGAGCCCCATTCCCTTTAAATCGACGCCCGAGCCCCACTGCCTGAGCCCCGGGGTAGCGGCGGCAAAGCTTGCGCAGTGCTTTAAAGGGCCGGGGCTCCCCACTGCGGGAAGCCCCGGGCCCTTTAAATCGCCGCCCGAGCCCAGCTGCCGGAGCCCTGGGGTAGCGGCGGCCAGGCTCCAGCGGTGATTTAAAGGGCCAGGGGCTCTGGCCTCTGCAGGGAGCCCCGGGCCTTTTAAATCACCCGCCTGGGGAAGCCGGTCTGGTCCAGCATGGCGTACTGGCTCTTGCTGGTACGCCCTACTGGACTGTACTGGCTTACTTTCACCTCTGGGTCAACCAAATGGCGAGACATTACAACCCAACACTGATATATAAGCCCAATTTGTGCAGCGTGGAATGAGAAAAGGAACCCCAAGTTTACGTGATAAAATCTACACATTTTATTTAGTACTTGGACAGCTACAACTGGAAGAATTATCCTTCAAGCTTGTAATTTTTATATAGCAGCCACTTATTGGGACAGCTGCTCTACAACCACCACCACTTAGACCAGCTATTGAAAAGCTGGTTACTGCTCTGCTAACAGCTGCGCAGCAGATTGTACACAAAGTGCACTTCAACAGAAAGAGAGGAGCTAGGATTTATTTGCCCTGTGGTTCAATTCTGTGAAACAAGTCCTGGCCTCACTGAAGCCAGCGCCATCCCTCACCTAGAGTGAGAACAGGCGTCTCACAAAAAACGTACAGCCAATTGTGTTTTTCTCATTTTTCCATCTCATTTTTATGCGTTTCATATATAAGTAAATCTTGAAGACAAAGACCCCTCGTGGACTGCAAAATACACTTTTGGGAAAGAGGTCTATGGCGTGCACAAAACATGCACAAAGACTTCAACAAAGCCAGGATTTGGCGCTCTCTATATATAATGCACACAAATAAAAAGGAAAACTGAGAAAAATTATTAGCTCCATGCTTTTTGTGAAACGGCCGCCCTCACCTTAGCTCAGAGATAGCCAACTGGGGGCCCGCAGCCAAATTTTGTGCACATTGCAAGACTGCCTCCCAAAACTACATTTTGCAGGCTAGAAGGGGAGTCAAAATGTGACCATTTACCTTCAGAAACAGCACTAGCAGTGTTCTTAAAGGCATATTCACCCCCGTCTGCCCAAAGCCTTTCTTACTATTTGAGACCCCCGTAAGCATCTGGTTTGTAGTGTAGGTGGCGTGGAGGGCCTTGCATGTGCCTTCAGCATTGGAATGAACTGCACCCTGAAAGAATAAAAACGGGGAATAGTAGTTTAGAAACAAAACCAATTCAGCAAAGAGTGTCATGACATTATTTAGAAGAGCCACAGGGCTGCTGGGTCAGCTTGCTTTATCCAGAGTAATGCTTTGAAGAGTCATTTGGAAAGGTTACATAATAGAAATAAAAGGAAGCAAAGCAGTAAAACCATGCAAATGCCAATTTTCCTTAACTGTGTCTCTGTTTCTTTAAGGGCTTGATGCAGAGCTGCAATCAAATGCATGCTTCCTACCTCTTTCAACAAGATAAACACTATGACTTGTCATATGACACTGGAGACAAGGCGTTGCAATGCGGGCGTCATGTTGATGTCTTCAAGCTCTGGCTGATGTGGAGAGCAAAGGTAAGCAAGTATGTGATGTATTTGTTTGCATAAAACAGTGAACAGCTCTGCTTTATATAATCAGAATTTTAGAAAATGTCTAACCTGACCTTTTCACATGAGATGGAAGAAAGAACAATGATAGAAAATAAATAATAATAAAAATAATAATAATACATTTCCACTTTCTTTACCTTTTAACTGATTTAGCTACAAAGCATCACACATGACTTTGAAATTCAGACTCCATGTCATTGTACACCAATTGCGGCATCTAACTCTTACAATCTGACAGCATAAATATGTTTAAGTATAAGTGTAATCAGTCCAGAAAGTTTTTGGAAACACAAAGATTTTTTATTTTAATGAAATTCTAAAACTAAATGTGACAAATTAGTGACTAACACACCTGGTTCCATTTTATACTGTGATTACACCACAGTCACATTATTATCATGGGCAAACTAATTAAAATCTGAAAGTACTGGCTCTTTTTGACTCATGCATCCTTTTGTATAATATTGCTAAATAAATACTTTTATGTATAAATTCAAATGATTATGCCTAACTATTTCAGGCTTGTTCATTGCAGTTGACTGCATCATTCCTATACAAAAAAAAAGGCCTTAAAGACCCTTAGATGCAGGGCCGGCTCCAGGCACCAGCTTAACAAGCAGGTGCTTGGGGCGGCCAAGGGAGAGGGGTGGCACCTGCGGCAATTCGGGAGCGGCAGGTCCCTCACTCCCTCTAGGAGCGAAGGACCTGCCGCTGAACTGCCGCCGCCGATCGCGATTGCGGCTTTTTTTTTTTTGCTTGGGGCTGCAGAAATGCTGGAGCCGGCCCTGCTTAGATGCTTTATTCAAATTCTGAAAACACATTCTGGGATAGCTCTTTGGGACTGTCACCAGGAGTCTTCAAAATTGGATGTAAGCCATCTTTGTGTTTCCCTGATCCTCAGGCCACTAGGCACTGGACCAGTTGCAAGGAACAACTTCAAGAAGCCTCAAGACTGTTTTCAAGTTGTCCTAGTTGAAATAGCCTCCCAGGAGCTGCTGTAATAGTGGGGGCCTTCCAAGTGCAAGGGAACTTTGGCCACACCTCTTTTTCTTTGGCCACACCCCCTATGCTTGGCACTATGCTGCCTCTGCACCACTGTAGGATGCCCCTACCCAAAGGTCCACTTAAACTAGCTTTAGGTCTGCTTTGCAGTGCCAGAGCAGCACAAATCAGATTTAGCTGGGCTGAGTGGACTTTTATTTATAAACATTTTTTCTTAAAGGCCAAATCATTTCCATATTTCTTTCACTATTTTTTCTCCCAATTTCCCACGTCTAGTTAAATTGAAATGTTTACATTAACATAGGATCAGTGTTTCTTAAACAGTTTGTCTGTTTCTGCAGCTTGTTCTCCTGACTTGAAGCCATAATAATGCTTTATTAGTGGCATCACAGCTGGTGGTTGCAGAAATGATTATGATGTCACAAACGGACTTGAGCTGGAAAGGAAGCAGCAGGAGAAACTGAAGCTCTTAAAAACAAAGATTCCAATTTCATACAAATGTCCTTTATCAAGTAGCAACGAGGAGAGAAAAAAAATGGCCATGCTGAAGAGACAGAGCTGCTTTCTAATTAGAATGCTTGTTTTTCACCAGACATCAAGCTGCTCTTTAAAAGCTCATGTTATCATTTAATTTTCTAGGGGCTTTTTGGGCTAGGAATAGGTGCCAGATTGCCCCCCCTACAGGCTAGAGTCCTCTCTCCAGAGATCAGTGCAAACTTCCCCACTTGCTCACAATGTGACTCAACCCTGACCAAGAAGGAACAATGTAGAGTTCATGCTCCACAGCTTTCCAATCCATGGCCTCACTGCAGAGGCTCCCAACAAGTGTTCCCATCAGTGATTCGTATCTTCAATGGCCCATTAGGAACTGGACTGATATCACCAACCTATTTCATACAGGTCAGATGGATACAGCTAGAGCTGGGTGAACTATTCATAGCAAACAAGAAGGTGTACAGCATCTCCAAGATTAGACTTTAGAGAAGTAACCTGCATATTTGCTTTAGCAAGTGCCACGTATTCCTGACATGATAGCAATTCAGAATACAGAGAGATACAAAATATTGTGTTCTTTTTTTATGAAGGGAACTACAGGATTTGAAGCACAAATTGACAAGTGCTTGGAACTTGCAGAATATCTATATAATAAAATAAAGAACAGAGAAGGCTATGAAATGGTGTTTGATGGAAAGGTATGTATTCTGACTTACTGTAGCTTTAAAATTTGGTACATTTCGTCAGGAGCTGTGTAGCTACTGATAGGACAATCTGGTTTTGGAGGACCCAAAAACATGCTCCTTACAAAGGAAACTGCTAATGATTCCCATCATTGTGGGACAAGTGAAATGAGGCAGCAGTGTGGAGTATTGTAGCTTGCATCACCCAGATGAAAGTCAATAGCCGACTTTTACCGGTGACTCAGATGAAAACAGGCTCCACATGGCATGCTAGTGCACTGTAGATTCACACCCCAACTTGGCATGAACTAAGTGGGGGGGAGGGATAGCTCAGTGGTTTGAGCATTGGCCTGTTAAACCCAGGGTTGAGAGTTCAATCCTTGAGGGGGCCACTTAGGGATCTAGGGCAAAATCAATACTTGGTCCTGCTAGTGAAGGCAGGGGGCTGGACTTGATGACCTTTCAAGGTCCCTTCCAGTTCTAGGAGATAGGATATCTCCATTTATTATTAAGTCTCTGTGTAGACAAGCCATGAAAACAGGCCACGCCCTACTTTTCACCTGTCTTCTTCTGGCTCCTAAATGTGCAAATTAAACTAGTTTAGACTCCATTATTCTCTCACATTAGTAAGGGAGCTTAATGGAATGTAGGGAAGTGTAACTAAGCACCAGGGAACTTCAAGGAGTAGAAGAGAATCTAATTTATACCATCTCACACTCACCTCTGACTCTAGCCTATATGTCCAGAGTTATACATTATATAGTCACACAACAAAATCAAAGTACCCAGGATGCTTTATTAAGTAGGTCATCTACTATAGACACCTGCTTCTGAAGAGACATTAACTCCATACTCCATGCATCCTCTTGAAAGGACAGCACCTATAGAATCCAGATGTCTCTCTGTAGGGGACAAATGCATAGGCACAGTGGGGGATGTATATCTGGGTCTGTCTTCTTTGGGATAAATTGCCTAAAATTATCCCTAATAATGATGCTAATGACTCTCTGTGGTGTGCAGTAATGAAAGCCAATGATTGCTGTCATAACATGATGTATGAGAGGAGGGAAAGGCATGGAATTAATTGCAATTGAGATATTATGAACATTTTTTGCCGTGTAAGCCATTATTATTTTGTGTTTAGCCTCAGCACACAAATGTCTGCTTCTGGTACGTACCTCCCAGTTTGCGCAGCATGGAGGACAACGAAGAAAGAATGAACTGCCTTCTAAAGGTAAATAAGATATGTTGGTTCATTGTATGCAAGGCATGCCCATGTCATCAACATAAAGGCCACAGGTATCTTTAGCTGAAAATATTTCAAAATATTAGAGATGGGCTTGCACAAGAATCTTGGATAACAACCCTTCAGTCCCCAACTTTGGGGAAGTTCAAACCAAATTTGGATCCTATCTTTGTGTATCAGGCTCATCTCTAACATAATGGTTTTCTCAAATTGTAGTCTGCAGAGCACTTGGTGGTGGTCTACAGAGGCCTGAAAGGTCACATGATGCTAGCTGCTCCTCCTTACTTCTAGCTTCCAAAGAGACTGGAGGCCTGTAAAAAGATCTGGAAATAAGGAAGAGAAGCCAGCCCAGCTGCCTCCTTTAGGGACCACTGCTATATAAGTGGAGGAGGCGAGGAAACAGGAGCTGTGTTTAGGGACTAGAAATGCCAGAAGGTGTTGCAGAGAGGGTGAGAGAGGAGAACCAGGGTATGTCTACACTACAGGATTAATCCGAATTTAGATAATTCGAATTTGGGAAACAGGTTGTATAAATTCGATTGTGCGCGTTGCCACACTAAGCACATTAATTCGGTTTTTAACCACATTAATTCGGTGGTGTGCGGCCACACTACCCCATTACTTTAACCACAGTAATTCGGTGGTGTGCGGCCACACTAACCCTAATTCGAATTAACAAAATCGATTTAGGCGCTACTCCGCTCGTCGAGGTGGAGTACAGAAATCGATTTTAAGTGCCCTTTAATTCGAATTAACTGGCTCTGTAGTGTGGATGGGTGAAGGGTTAATTCGGATTAACGCAGCTAAATCCGAATTAAAGTCGTAGTGTAGACCAGGCCCCAGACAGCCTGTCCAAGGGAGTAGGAGGAGGAGAATCGGGCAGCCTGTGCAGGGGGATGAGAGGAACAGAACGGATGGAAGGGGAGTTGAAATGAAGAGCAAGAGTAGAAAATGTGATTAATAAAAAGCCAAAATATTTGGTGCTTAAAAGAGGGCTGAAAATACACAAAGACTTTCCTAGTGTTATTTCTCCGCATGAGCTGCCATGGGGATGTTGTGTGATCAAGAATGGGGCTGTGATGAGAAGGTGGTCCACTAGGGAATCGCTTTGTCGGGACACTCAGAGCACTGGGGGGGAGGTATCTAGTTATGTTTTTATAAATTGGAAAAACTAGTGACATAAAAGTGATCATTTGAACACTTCCAATGTTATTTTAATGTTTTCTTTCTGCAAGGTAAGTGGGTTTACAAAATGCACCTGTAATTCAGTTCACCCAAATGCTGGTCTGTGTGTTTTGTATTCTATGTGTTTGCCCTTTCTCAGTATTTTTCTCTATGGTGCTTATTTGACCTTTGGTCATCCTTGATGTTAACAATTTAAATTGCAATTGGTGATCCTAACAAATGTAACAATTTGACCAGAGGCTTTAATTTGATTGTGTGGTAGAGGTCTAGCATATGAAAACAAAGGGAAAGTGATTATAACAATATGCTTGAGGATTATGCAGAAAATGACATGTGTTAATTGCATTTGTCAGCAATACTGAGTGTTAGCACACTGGTTAGAATAGCTCTGAGCCATTTATTGCCAATATAAAGAATGGTTTTGTGCCTTTGCAAGGTGTCATGACTGCCTTTGCAATGTCATGCAACGTCTGCTGATACCTGTAAAGTTAAATCCTTGTAAATACTGCTGCTTTTATCTAAAGTAGGAAGGTGACTTATCAGATGACGAAACAATCTTGGGCACCTACCTGCACTTCCCTCTGGCATGCCTACCTAAAGGCAGTGGGACTACTCACATACTTGAAAGTAGGCACATGCATACCTATTAGAGATTGTCAGAAAATGAGTCTTTTTCCCATCAAATTTTTTTACAACAATGAAAAATTGAAGCTTTCCATAGAAAAATTTAGACTTTTCAATGAAAAATCAAAATCAAAAATATTTCATTCAAAAATTGAAATATTTTGATTCAGAAGTGCTGCCACAGTGCCTCATGGGAGTGGTAGTTCAGGTTCACCAAGCTCCTCTATAGGCTGGTCTCCCTGATTCAACTACATCTCCCATGATTAAAGCTGTGAGTCTGTCACGGAGGTCATGGAAGTCACGGATTCCGTGACTTTCCATGACTTCTGCAGCAGCTGGTGCTGGCTCATGGGCTACCCAAGACGGGAGGGGGCCCAAGCCTGGGGCACAGGGTTGAGGTGCGGGGCGGCGCTTACCTGGGGGGGGCTTCCCCGGCTCCTACCAGCATGTCCCTACAGCTCCTAGGTGGAGGGGTCAGGTGGCTCTGCGCACTGCCCGCGCCCGCAGGCGCCGCCCCCACAGGTGCCACCCCGCAGCTCCCATTGGCTGCTGTTCCTGGCCAATGGGAGCTGCAGAGCTGGCACTTGTGGCGGGAGCAGCGCATGGAGCCCCCCTGGCCACCCCTCCCCCTAGGAGCTGCAGGTACACTCTGAGCCAGGTAGGTAACCTGCCAGCAATGCCACCCCCACCCCCAGCACCAGCGGGGATCCCAGGCCACACACTGCCACCACCCCTCCAGCACCAGTGGTGGTCTCATGCCAAGCGCCACCGCCCGCCCCGCCCCCAGCACCAGCGGTGGTCCCAGGCCAAGCGCTGCCACCTGCCCCCTACAGCACCAGCGGTGGTCCTGAGCTGAGCGCTGCCACCCCTCTCCCCCAGCACCAGAGGGGGTCCCGGGTCACCTTGACCCCCACCTGCAGCGCCCCTGGACTGCCCCCCCAGAGCACCCCTTTCTGATGCAGTACTTTCATAGAGTCATAGGGCTAGTCTACACTATCAAACTACGTTGGCACAGCTTCACCAATGCAACTGGTAAAGACGCACTATGCTGATAGGAGAGCACTCTCTCTTCGGCATAATACCTCCACTTCAACGAGAGGTGGAAGCTATGTCAGCAGGAGAGTGTCTCCTGTTGACATACCGCAGTATGGACACTGCTTTAAGGCGATGTAACTTGCATCGCTCAGGGGGGGGTAACTTTTTCACACCCCTGAGCAACATAAGTTACATTGACTTAAGCGGTAGTGTAGACTAGCCATAGATTCCAAGACCAGAAAGGACCATCCATACTGACCTCCTGCATAACACAGACCATAAAAATTCCCCAAAATAATTCCTAGAGCTTATCGTTCAGAAAACATCCAGTCTTGATTTAAAATGATCAGTGACAGAGAATCCACCACAAACCCTTGTAAATTGACCCCATAGTTAGTTACTTTCATCATTAAAAATTTATCCCTTCTTTCCAGTCTGAATTTGTCTAGCTTCAGCATCCAGCCATTGGGTCATAGTATACCTTTCTCTGCTAGACTGAAGAGCCCATTACTGAATATTTGTAGCCCATGTAGATATGTATAGACTCTAATCAAGTCACTCCCTTAACCTTCTCTTTGTTAAGCTAAATAGATTGAGCTCTTTGACCCTATCATTATCAGGCATGTTTTCTAATCCTTTAGTCATTCACATGGCTCTTCTCTGTACCCTCTCCAATTTATAAATTGATCAGTTTACTCTGCTATATTCATTTTTGGCCAAAAATTAACTTTTTTCTTATTTTGTTTTAGCTTCCTTCTCTTATTAAAAAAAGCAAACAAATTCTAGAATTAGAAATAATTATTTGATATTTGTATCATGCCTTTGCAGGTGGCCCCAGTGATAAAAGCCAGAATGATGGAATATGGAACTACTATGGTCAGCTATCAACCACTGGGAGACAAAGTGAACTTCTTCCGTATGGTCATCTCAAACCCAGCAGCTTCTCATCAAGACATTGATTTCCTGATTGAGGAAATAGAACGTCTGGGACAAGATTTATAATAATCTGGTCTGCGAGTCTGCTCCAGAACCTCTAGGTAGACAATTAAGTTGTCACAAACTGTGCGAATGTATTTGTAGTTTGTTCCAAAGTAAATCTATTTCTATATTGTGGCGTCAACGTAGAGTACAGTTTAAAATCAAGAAACATGCTCCTTTTAAAATCCTCTCTTGAGTTTTAGAATACCTCTTTAATAATTAGATACACAAAAGGCTGCATTCAAACAGATAAGAAATAACAGAAGATACTTGCAATTTCCCCCCAAATTTTAATACAGTTAGTAAATACATCTTTTAGGTTAAAAGTAGTCAGATTGAGTGGTGCCAAATTTGCCCCAAATGGTGACAAAATCAAATGGGGGCGGGGGGCAGTAAGATACATAAAGTAAAGAAACTGTATGTTTAAAAGTGAAAATATTTTGCCTTTTTCTTAGATTTAGAACAGAATTTCTAATTTACCTATAGTAACATTTCAAATGTATTTAAATACATATAATTTTAAAAAAGGAATATATATATATTAAAATATCCTATTTTGTAAACTATAGATTTTTATTTTATATGGGTTATAAAAAATGCAGGGGCAGAAACTGAAAACTAAACAAGAATTTTTTTTCTTTTAATAGAGGTGCATCAAATATCTACAAAGATTATTTTGAACCATAAGCCCACATAAATTCTTTAAAAGGTTCAATGCCTCATTTCTATATGTCACATGGATTGTACATCTCTAGAGTTAAGTATTGCAAAACCTCACAAGTACTGCAGCTCTTAAAAACTCTTAATAAGAACTACTACAATACAACAATAGGATGCTATTATTCCTAAATATATTTCCTATGTGGCCTAACCTAAGCAAATGGACAATCAATATACAGTCCTAACCAAGACTGAACTAAGGTTATATTTGTGTGGTTTCTTTGTTCTACTTTTAAACAGCCTATCAAAAAGGGCCACACTTTACACTAAATACTTGTGTCATAAGCATCTTTGCAAACAGTAATTTATTCATTAGAGATAAAAATAAATTGAAAACTAGGATTGACTAGAATTCTCTAAGACCCAGATCCTACTACATCTCACAGGAGCAATGCTAATTGGATGAATAAGGACTTTTGTATATGTAAAGGTCTCAGAATAGGGTCCTAAGTCAGATGCTCATGTCATGGTGGAACCTGAATTTTCCACATGACAACAGTTTTTCTAAACATCCCCATTCCCAGCACTGGCATAGAGCTGCTGGAAACTCAGAATTTCAGTTTCACGGGAACGTTCAAAAATGTTTGTTCTAATTCAGAACAACAACAACAATGTTTGCAATTTCCCACAAAATGGAAATTCTGAAAATTTTCATTCTGAACTTTTTTTTTCATTTGCCTGAAATTTTGTAGAACTCAATACAACTTTGTGAAAAATTTCAGTTTAGTCAAAACACTTTTTTCAAAAAGTGTTTTGATTAAATCTACTAACCAGCTCTACATTGAGTTTGTCTGATTGAAATTGCTATTAGAATGCTTTGAGATATGCCTAGATACTCATAGCACAGTCATTGTAGAGTCATCCAGACCCATTTAGAAATCACTGGCGCAAAATCCTGCATAACTGATATGTTGAGTCATTCTTCAACACTAGGGGAGGCATGGAAGTGGAAATTGAGCTTCAACCTCCTCTTCCTCAAAATCTGGAAGAGCTTGGATCAGGACTTAATGGCTCAGACCTGTTTCTATTTATAACCCTAGTTAAGTTTTGGTTGTAGCTTTGACTGGAATCTACATGGCCACTTTCATTTGTAAAGCAAGATTGTTTTACTGGCTCTAAAATACTTGAAGAAAACTAGTGCAGAGTGGTTTAATTTGACCTAAAATACATAAATGGGGTATTGATTCGGTGTAATGTCATGAGGATGTGACATGAGAAGAGGAAATAAATTGTGTCTGTAATTGTGTTGCCTTTATTATATTGATAGTACTGTTTGTCACCTCAGATTGAGGCCGTGCATTTTAGATTTAAACTGTACAGTGTTGCAAATCAACATGTGTTACTGAATAAGCTTGTACAATATATTATTGATCTGTCTTTCTTTGTGTGGTAGTAATATTGACTCTTGGTATTGTAAGAGCTGCATTCACACACAAGTCCCTATACTATATCTTTGCTCAGTACTATCCTCTCCTGATCAGCTTGAGAGAAGAACATTCCCCTCACCCTAGTACAATGCATAATGTTTCAATTAAAGCTTTAGAGCAGATACCAATTCTGCCAATGAGGACTAAAGCAACCTTATCTAAACAGGTCACAAAATTACCAACTGTAGTCACTGAAATACTGAGCAGCCGAGCAAATTCTGTTCTTGTTTGTAGCAGAGAAAATGGGGACGAAGAACTAAGTGTAAAAAATAGTACAGGGACAATGGTGAAGGTGAGCAGTAGCCTGGTTACATCTTGCATGTGCAATTCTGTTTTCAAATGCTAAGTACAAACACTGTATTTATTAGTTCTATGTGCCAATCCAAGATATACATTCAGTGTTTCATGAGGACACCAGCATTTTTCCATGTTACTGCCAGAAAGAACTACATGGCAACCTCTTCTTCTTGTGTTTGACCAAAGTATTTTCTCTGTGTTGTTGATCTAAACCCAAATAAAAGTGTAAAATGTGGCTATGCTGTATCTGTGTGGGCTTTTTTATTATTATTATTGGCCTCAAAGTTCCGTGTGAACAGAAAGAAGCCACATCTGTCATGTCATCTCTGAGCCAGGCTCGTGATGAGGATGATGATATTTCCTGCTAGCTCTCTTCTGGTTGCTCTTTCTGAATTTTCATTGATAAGACACCTTCTATTAAATGTATAATTTGTATAATACATAGCAAAATAATTGAAATCTAATGTCAGACCCTCTTGACATAAGCAGAGTCATATATTAGCCAACGTTAGTATCTACATGGAAACATGCTTGCTGCCATTCCTTTATCTGATCGTTACCAAGGTGGATCCAGCTGTCACTAATCCTACACATGCATTTTTTTCTCTCCCCTATAAAAACATCAGAATTTGTTGCCCTTTGGTTTTTTTGTCTGTCTTTTCTATGTGCCCTTATCCCCAAATAATGGAGATATTTAACTGTGGCATAATAAGTGCATGCAGTTGGACATAAATCTTTAATTTTCAATGGCTCAAGCCTCTCCAGAAAACCCCCCTATTACACTGAGTGTCTTGTTGGATACAAAACAGACATTCTGGGCATCCTGAATGCTTTTCAGTATGGATAGGGAAAGGGAAGGGTGGAAGGAGGCTACTAAAGACAAACAATGCTTCTGAAGTAGTGCTGCCAAAGTGAGATTGTGAATTCTCTATATGAGCCTGTAGCTATTTTCTATTTGCCAGCCATGGGCCAAATCTTGACCTCTTCTATGTATTTTTACTGCTTTTACTCAGACAACCTTATTATGTCACTGAGCTAAATCAGGACGTCTTTGGGCCTGTGTAGAATGAATGCAAAATGGATGTAAAATGCAATCAAATTGGACTAGCAGCCTTTTACACCCAATTTTCAGATACTTTCCTCATGTGTAAATGACTATACGATGAGCATTGCAATGCAGAATTGGGATCATTAGCTTGTTCTTACTCAAGTAAGTCTCATTTGAAATACTGGCAATTTTTGCTGGAGTAAGAATTTCAGGATTTGGCCACAGATCAGAACTGAGCCAAAAACCTGAAGAGTGTGGCAAGATATCTAAAAGCTCATTACACTCACCAGGAGTTAGATTTTTTTTTTCCCCACGATCTGCTCAAGTTTATTGCACCAACTCTGAAGAATTTGACATTTCTCAGCGTTTAGCTACCAAAGTGATAGGCAATTTAGACACACTATAGCTAGATTAGATACAGGCATTTAACCTGCTTTCATTGAAATCTTCCATATTTTGTTACCTGACTGAAGATGAGTTGAAGGAATGATATAGGAAGCTTAATAATGCATTTCAGTACTCTTAGGAGTTGAGATCTATGCAGAGAAGACAGTGGTTTTATAGTGCTCCATGCTACAAAACTGAGCACTGTGAACCTGATTCTCTTGCAAACAGCCCCTTTACAACTCACTGGCAATGTGAAGGTGCCTTAAGGCGAGTGAAAGTGTAGTTGATTGTCAGAGCAGTGTACAAGCAGGGCATAAGAATCAGACCATATCAGAGCAGTGAAGGAAAGAGTGTGATCACCTTTCGGGACAAATGTGGAAGAAATTGTGACACCACTTTAAAAAGGCCACAAAAGGAAAAATAATGAGATCATAAAATAAATATGTGAGATTACATATAGGTACTGGTCATTTAATTTTGTAGCAGAAAGGCTAGGTATTAGGGAGGGTCTAGTCGAAACTCTGTAGTGAAGTAGAGCGAGACAAAGTAGTTTTAGGGATAATAACATATCCTGAAGCTATTAAAACTCTTCATTCAGGGTTGGAACTGAGCAACTTGTTTTGTGACTTTTTAGCATTGTCACATGACAAATGAAGGGTGATCTTTCTCTGACATTTTATTATATTTTCTGAAAAACTGTCCTAATTTCAGTTGCACTTAAAGCTGCTTGGACCAATTTCCTTCTCAGGAAATTGAGTGTGTGGAATACATTCACCTGGCAATAATGGATGGGTCCCACTCAGTGCTCCAGAGGAAGGCAAAACAAAATGGCTGACATGCCGTCAGATTTTTCCTGACCCCAAATTTACCAAACAGTTCATCCATGGATCGGTGAGCAAGAACTGCCATGTGGGAATCACCAAATGACAGATTGTAATTTCTTCATCACCAAGATGGGTTTGTTTTCATTTCTGTTACAAAAGTGAAGTTCTGTATGTTGAAGTATTTTCTGCCCTTACTCTTTTCTTTGTCACAAAACCAAAAATGGGACTATATACACACTGAGATTCAAATACTGACAAAAGCCAACTGTTTGCAGCATGAGGTCATACCTCCCCCAGTAAGAGCAGCTATTTAACATGGCTGTCAGCACTTATTTGTATGGAATTCTGTAAGGCCCTCAGGAAAAAAAATCAGTTTATTGAGAAGCTCTGGCCTGAATTGAATCCTGCCCTACACTACCTTGTTTAGAGAGACTACTGAACAGTTTTATTAGCCTCTGGTTCTTCCTCTTCCTCAGGTTTCAGACTATTCTGCCTTTTCATACTTTTTTCCCCTCTTATTTATATTGTTCTTGCCCCTTATGTTTCTTCGTCACTTTAATTAGGAATTTAGCTACTAGGTGCCTTAGAAATACTAGGTTAGATTAGAACGTCAGCACAATAAACTGGCTCCTGTATCAGAGCGGCATGGTGGTCACTTCTCCAGCTTCTTCAGGGGTGAGGGCTGTTGGTAGTTCCAAGACTTGGTGTAAGCAAAGAATTATCACAAAGACCCTCCCCAAAATCCCAAAGCCAGACTGTGGAAAGTGATCCCCTTAAACATGTCATAAAAGAGGAAGAGTTCTGTAAAGCTGAAAGTTGAGGCATTTGCTTTAAAGCTGAGCTGACCCGAGCTATCTTGAGTTGACTTTCCTCAGCCAATAAGTGCCTCATTGGATGAATCTAACACCTTAGATAAAGTGTTTAATAGTTCATTTCTTCTGCAACACTTTACATTTCAGATTGATGATAAAATATGCCACAGTCATTCTCGCTATATTATAGCTATGTATGGGCTCTACATATGGTGAGCTGATTCATCTGACTGGAATGTTAAAATCAATGGTTATAACCTATTTAGGACGGATCAAGCGGGTAAAAGGGGTGGGGGGAGTGGCACTCTACATCAAAAATGGCATTACCTGTTTCCCTTTCACTGATAACTCAGAATAAAATTATTTTGTATGCTTATGGATCAATGGCCTAACAGATAAAGCACAAGCTGGTGTCTGCTACAGACCACCAAATCATACCAGGGAACAAGGCGAGCACCTCCTTACGCACCTATCTATAATGTGCAGGAATAAAAAAACTGTGTGATTACACACATCTTCAGTTTGAGTGCTGCCAGGGCTAAAACAGCCTTGTAATTTCTAACCACTATAGCTGACAATATCCCAATTCAAAAAGTAAAAAGAACAGGAGTACTTGTGGCACCTTAGAGACTAACAAATTTATTAGAGCATAAGCTTTCGTGGGCTACAACCCACTTCTTCGGATGCAGACAATGTGGGGGAATTCTATATTAGAGCTTGCCCTACTAGATAAAGAGGACCTGATACAGAACTAAAAGTTAATGGTAACAAATACAAGTGAGCATGACTTGGTCACATTTATAATGTGCAAACAGAATAAAGTCCAGACCCATAATATATACACTTGGTGTATAGGGCCAATTTCACAAAGCTGAAAACAATTATGAGCCAAATCAGCTGGGAGGAAGAATTTAATCAGATAACTGTGAATGCTAATTGTAAATCTTTTAAAAATGCATGGATGCCCAAAAAGTCATAATCCCAGAATTGCACAATTAAGGACAAAGGCTGTGATAGTTAAAAAACAACAACAACCTGGTTTAGAGGGAAAGTGAAGGCAGCTGTTAAAAAAATGTATATACAAACACAGACAGGGACAAAATGAAAGAAAGGGGAAGGTGATAGTAATCAATATAAATCAGAAGTTAGAAATTGTAGAAAATTGATAAGGGAAGCCAAGAGACACAAGGAGAACTCTATGGCCAACAGAGATTAGGAAAATAAGGCTCTGCCTATACTGCAGTGCAAGCACAGGGTTAGTGGGACTTCAGTCAGCTGACTCATGTTAAAGAACCCTGGGCTTGAGCATAAACACTGATTCTTAACTTTATGTTAAGAATTTTCTAACCCAGGCTTGAACATGGGGCTCTGGTGGCCACACTGCAGCACTAAGACCCAAGTCAAACCAACCATATTTCAGAATTTTTGCTATAAGCTGGGGGTCTTATCAGTTGGATGAGCGAGAGGAGGGGAAAGACCTGGCTATATTGGTTGATCACAGGATGAATATGAGCTGTCAATGAGATATAGCTGTGAAAAAGGCTAATGCAGTCTTACGATGCATCAGGTGAGGTATTTCCAGTAGGGCCAGGGAAATATTAGTACCATTATACAAGGCACTGGTGATCCAAGGAATGGAAAACCTACCTTATGAGAAGAGACGCAAAGCGCTTGGCTTTTTTAGCCTAACCAAAGAAGGCTATGGGGAGCTATGATTGCTTTCTATAAATACATCAGAGGGATAAATACCAGGGAGGGAGAGGAGTTATTTAAGTTAAACATCAATGTGAACACAAGACCAAATAGATATAAACTGGCCATCAACAAGTTTAGGCTCGAAATTAGGCAATGGTTTCTAACCATCAGAGGAGTGAAGGTCTGGAACAGCCTTCCAAGGGAAGCAGTGGGGGGCAAAAAACCTAACTGGCTTCGAGACTGAGCTTGATACGTTTATGGAGGGGATGGTATGATGAGATTGTCTACAATGGCATGTGGCCCATCAGCGACTGCTAGTAGCAAAAGTCCCCAGTGGCCGGAGACAGGACACTAGATGGGGAGGGCTCTGAGTTACCACAGAGAATTCTTTCCCAGGTATCTGCTTGGTGGGTCTTGCCTACACACTCAGGGTATGTCTACACTATGAAATTAGGTCGATTTTATAGAAGTCGATTTTTAGAAATTGATTTTATACAGTCGATTGCGTATGTCCACACTAAGCGCATTAAGGCGATGGAGTGCATCCTCATTACCATAGCTAGCATCGACTTACGGAGTGCTGCACTGTGAGTAGCTATCCCACAGTTCCCGCAGTCTCCGCCACCCATTGGAATTCTGAGTTAAGCTCCCAATGCCTGATGTCGTCAGTCGTCCCTCCCTCCGTGAAAGCAACGGCAGACAATCATTTCACGCCTTTTTTCCGTGCAGACGCCATACCACGGCAAGCATGCAGCCCACTCAGCTCAGCTCACCAACAGTGCCGCTGTTGTGTCCTGGGTGCTGCTGTCAGCAGACGGTGCAGTAGGACTGCTAACCGTCGTCATCCACCGATTCCGCTGCAACTTTGTTTTCCTGCTCTCCTTCAGATGCCATACCATGGCAAGCATGGAGCCCGCTCAGCTCACCGCTGCTGTTGTGAGCACTGTAAACACCTCACGCATTATCCTGCAGTATGTGCAGAACCTGCAAAAGCAGGCAAGGAGGTGACGGCAACGCGATCACAATAATGATAAGGACATGGACACAGACTTCTCTCAAAGCACGGCCCCTGGCTATTTGGACATGATGGTGGTAATGGGGCAGGTTCATGCCATGGAACGCCGATTCTGGGCCCGGGAAACAAGCACAGACTGGTGGGACCGCATAGTGTTGCATGTCTAGGATGATTCCCAGTGGCTGCTAAACTTTCGCATGCGTAAGGGCACTTTCATGGAACGTTGTGACTTGCTTTCCCCTGCCCTGAAGTGCAAGAATACCAAAATAAGAGCAGCCCTCATAGTTGAGAAGTGAGTGGCAATAGCCCTCTGGAAGCTTGCAATGCCAGACAGCTACTGGTCAGTCAGGAATCAATTTGGAGTGGGTAAATCTACTGTGGGGGCTGCTGTGATCCAAGTAGCCAAAGCAATCACTGAGCTGCTGCTATCAAGGGTAGTGACTCTGGGAAATGTGCAGGTCATAGTGGATGCTTTGCTGCAATGAGGTTCCCTAACTGTGGTGAGGCGATAGACAGATCTTTATCTTGGGACCGGACCATCTTGGCAGCCAGTATGTAAACTGCAAGGGGTACTTTTCAATGGTGCTGCAAGCACTGGAGGATCACAAGGGACGTTTCACCGACATCAACGTGGGATGGCCGGGAAAGGTGCATGACGCTCGCATCTTCAGGAACTCTGGTCTGTTTGAACAGCTGCAGGAAGGAACTTACTTCTCAGACCAGAAAATTACCATTGGGGATGTTGAAATGCCTATAGTTGTCCTTGGGGGACCCAGCCTACCCCTTAATGCCATGGCTCATGAAGCCATACACAGGCACCCTGGATAGTAGTAAGGAGCAGTTCAACTGTAGGCTGAGCAAGTGCAGAATGGTGGTAGAATGTGCATTTGGACGTTTAAAAGCTCGCTGGCGCAGTCTACTGACTAGGTTAGACCTCAGTGAAACCAATATTCCCATTGTTATTGCTGCTTGCTATGTACTCCACAATATTTGTAAGATGAAGGGGGAGACATTTATGGCGGGGTGGGAGGTTGAGGCAAATCGCCTGGCAGCAGATTACGTGCAGCCAGACACCATGGTGATTAGACAAGCACAGCTGGGTGCCCTGCACATCAGAGAAGCTTTGAAAACCAGTTTCATGACTGGCCAGGCTACAGTGTGACAGTTCTGTTTGTTTCTCCTTGATGAAAACCCACCCCCTTGGTTGACTCTACTTCCCTGTAAGCCAACCAACCTCCCCCCTTCGATCACCGGTTTCAGAGGCAATAAAGTCATTATTGTTTCCAAATCATGCATTCTTTATTAATTCATCACAGAAATAGGGGGGAAACTTGCAAGGTAGCCCGGGAGTGGTGGGTGAGGAGGCAAGCACTGGGTGGGGTGGTGGATCAGGGCCGGCTCCAGGCACCAAGCACCCAAGCTGGTGCTTGGGGCGGCACCTGGAGGGGGGCGGCGCGGCGCTCTGGCCGCCGGGG
>NW_020664435.1:43142447-43151347 GCF_002925995.2 Terrapene triunguis
TGCCTGGGGCGGCAAAAAAGCCAGAGCCGGCCCTGTGGTGGATGAGGGGAGGAGGAAAGGACAAGGCCACACTACAGGTCAAAACTTATTGAATGCCAGCCTTCTGTTGCTTGGGCAATCCTCTGGGGTGGAGTGGCTGGGTGTCTGTAGCCTCCCCCCTCCCCCCCGCATTCTTGGGCATCTGGGTGAGATGGACATGGAACTTGGGGAGGAGGGCAGGCGGTTATACAGGGGCTGCAGTGGCGGTCTGTGCTCCTGCTGCCTTTCCTGCAGCTCCACCAGATGCCTGAGCATGTCAGTTTGCTCCCCCATTAGCCTCAGCATTGCATCCTGCCTCCTCTCGGTGTGCTCCTCCTTCCTCTCATTGCGTTCATTTAACACTTTCCTGGACTCTGCCATTGTTTGCCTCCATGCACTCTGCTGAGCTCTTTCAGTGCGGGGGGACTGCATGAGCTCTGAGAACATGTCGTCGCAAATGCGGTTTTTTTGCCTTCTAATCTGCACTAGCCTCTGGGACGGAGATGATAGGGGGAGCATAGAAACATTTGCAGCTGAGGGAGGAAAAAAAGGGAGAGTAGTATTTTAAAAGATACATTTTAGAGAACAAAGGGAAGACTATTTCACACTGAATCAAGCGATTCACATTACATAGCACATGTGCTTTTGGTACAAGGTCTCATTTTGCCTCTTATATTGAGTGCCTGCCGGTTTGGTGTGAGACATCACACACGCTCAGCTGGGCAACAGAATTTGGCTTGCCGGCAGCCATGGTAAGGCAAAGGATTTCGGCTTCTTCAACCTTCATAACATGTGGGAATGGTTTCGAACAGCAGCGTCCTCCTTTCCCATACCAAGCAAAGCTCGTTGGGTTGGCCATTTAAAAGGAGGGCTGTGGTTTTAGGGTGAATGTGCAGCACAATCCAACCCCCCCACACACACACACACACACAATTCTCTGGGATGATCACTTCACCCCTCTCCCCCCCCCCCACCGCGTGGCTAGTATCAGGGAAGATCCCTGTCAGCCAAATGCAAACAGCTCAGCATGAATGGGCCTCCCCCACACCACGTGGCTAACAGCGGGGATGATTTCTTTTCAGCCAAAGGCAAACAGCCCAGCAGGAACGGGCACCTCTGAATGTCCCCTGAAACAAATTTCCCGTATTTCAACCAGGTTACCATGAATGATATCACTCTCCTGAGACTAACACAGAGAGATAAAGAATGGATGCTATTTGAATGCCACCAAAGCCCGGGCCCATTCTCTACAATGTTTTGTTCTGCAATGATTCCAGATCACTTGCTACTGGCTTGGCATGGTAAATTAATCATTAAACCCTGTATTATATTTATAAAGGTACACTCACCAGCGGTACCTTCTCCGGCTTCATGGTCCGGGAACCCACCTTGGGAGGGTTGGGAGGGTATTGGCTCCAGGGTGATGAACAGTTCCTGGCTGCCGGGGAGGAGGGATTCTCTGCTTGCCTGCTGTGCACTATCCTCAATCCCCTCCTCCTCCTCATCCACAAAATCCTCATCTCTGTTGTGTGAGACTCCCCCCTTGCAGGTGTCCACGGACAGTGGTGGGGTAGTGGTAGCGGCCACCCCTAGAATTTCATGCAGCTCATCATAGAACTGGCATGTGTGGGGCTCTGACCTGGAGCGACCGTTTGCATCCTTTGTTTTTTGGTAGGCTTGCCTCAGCTCCTTAACTTTCATGCGGAACTGCTGTGTATCCCTGTTGTAGCCTCTGTCCATCATGCCCTTGGAGATTTTGGCAAATATATTGGCATTTCATCTTTTGGAATGGAGTTCTGCCTGCACGGATTCTTCTCCCCATACAGCGATCAGATCCAGTACCTCCCGTTCGGTCCATGCTGGAGCTCTTTTGCAATTCCGGGACTCCATGGTCATCTGTGCTAATGAGCTCTGCATGGTCACTTGTGCTGATCAGCTCGCCACGCTGGCCAAACAGGAAATGAAATTCAAAAGTTCATGGGGCTTTTCCTGTCTACCTGGCCAGTGCATCTGAGTTGAGAGTGCTGTCCAGAGCGGTCACAATGGAGCACTCTGGGATAGCTCCCGGAGGCCAATACCGTCGAATTGCATCCACACTACCCCAAATTCGACTCAGCGAGGTCGAGTTTAGCGCTAAACCCCTCGCTGGGGAGGAGTACAGAAATCGATTTTAAGAGCCCTTTAAGTCCACAAAATGTGTGGAGGGGTGCAAGGTTAAATCGACCTGACGCTGCTAAAATTGACCTAAACTCGCAGTGTAGACCAGGGCCCAGGGTCTAACTTATCATCATATTTGGGGTCAGGAAGGAATTTCCCCCTGCATCAGATTTGGAAAGACCCTGGGGCGGGGGGGGTTGCCTTCCTCTGCAGCATAGAGATGGATTACTTGCAGGTTTAAACCAGTGTAAATGGTGAATTCTCGGTAACTTGAAGTCTTTAAACCATGATTTGAGGACTTCAGTAAGTCAGCCAGAGGTTTGGGGTCTATTTCAGGAGTGGGTGGGTGAGGGTCTGTGGCCTGCAATGTGCAGGAGTTCTAGATGATCACGATGGTCCCTTCTGACCTTAGTCTATGAGTCTAAGACTCCCTAGTACGCTCCTGAAATGTGGCCGCTCTAGCACTTTGACCATGGTGCACTGTGGGAAAACTGTACTGCTCACCCTGCACATTACAGGAAGTTTCAACAGCCTGCCAAGCAATATGAAGGAAAGTTATCTTGCTTGCACTTTGACTCTTGGGTCAGGAACTGGGCAGAGCTTCCATGGGGCACTGGTGGACATTTTGGCAGCATTTTCTAACCCAACAAAGGCACCTGACAGAGCTTCAGATGGAGGAGGCAGAGTACCCTGGCATGACAGACTCATACTGGCTGATGCTACTCAGTACACGCAGTATAGCTGCTGATGCTCCCTACATAGTAGTCATTTCTAGCTCAGGACATGCCTTTGACATCCAATTGGCAAATTCATACAGCTAGCCCTACAGTTTTCTTAAAAAAAAAGAACAGGAGTACTTGTGGTACCTTAGAGACTAACAAATTGATTTGAGCATAAGCTTTCGTGGGTGGGATGCATGCAATGGAAAATACAGTAGGAATATGTATATGTATACACAGAGAACATGAAAAAATGGGTGTTGCCATACCAACTGTAATGAGAGTAACTAATTAAGGTGAGCTATTAGGTGAGCTATTATCAGCAGGAGAAAAAAAACTTTTGTAGTGATAATCAGGATGGCCCATTTCCAACAGTTGACAATAAGATGTGAATAACAGTAGGGGGAAAAATTAGCATGGGGAAACAGTTTTTACTTTGTATAATGACCCATCCACTCCCAGTCTTTATTCAAGCCTAATTTAATGGTTTCTAGTTTGCAAAGTAATTCCAATTCTGCAGTTTCTCGTTGGAGTCTGGTTTTGAAGTTTTTTTGTTGGAGTATTGCCACTTTGAGATCTGTAATTGAGTGACCAGGGAGGTTGAAGTATTCTCCAACTGGTTTTTGAATGTTATAATTCTTGACATCTGATTTGTGTCCATTTATTCTTTTGCGTAGAGACTGTCCGGTATGGCCAATGTACGTGGCAGAGGGGCATTGCTGGCAGATGCTGGCATATATCACATTGGTAGATGTGCAGGTGAATGAGCCTCTGATAGTGTGGCTGATGTGATTAGGTCCTATGATGGTGTCCCCTGAATAGATATGTGGACAAAGTTGGCAATGGGCTTTGTTGCAAGGATAGGTTCCTGGGTTAGTGTTTTTGTTGTGTGGTGTGTGGTTGCTGGTGAGTATTTGCTTCAGGTTGGGATTCATGAAACTTCAGAATAGATATTTATAGAAAACATTATTAGAGAGAAAGCCCAAGATTGATTTTTCCCCACAATCATTTTGAATGGAAATGCCATCATTTTCTGAGCCCAGCCTATAGGACAGATAAATAGCCTCAGAAATTAGTGTGCAATGGGTAGATGATAAATTATGTCACTATGAAAAGCGGCAAATGTCTCCATGTCTCACTTTGTCCTTGTACCTGAAGCACAAATGAATTATGAAGCTGTTCACAATGAGGGTACTTTCTGTGCGCCACCAGGCAAAGGTCTTTCTATTTATATCTCACATTTCCTGAAGTTTTCTGTCAGCAACACACAGAAATTCTCACATTAAAGTGAAATACAAAATACCAAGGATTAATGGTACTTCTCAATTTATGAAAAGGTTTTATTTAATACCTTGTTTATGCATAATATGGTCCAATTTATGTTGATTCTTTTCTGCCTTTACTGCTTCTCTTAATATATGATGGCATGCTTTTATGAGGCAGCACTGCAGGAAATCTGAAAACAGGCACGTCTTGTTGGTTTGACTACTGTAAGCCAAAAGGTATGAGCCGATTTTTCTGCCACTGCTTCTAAATGAATCGGTCTTGTATTACCATTGTGATCAACTTTATCTTTTAAACTGGCAACTAGCAGTCACTTTTTCTCTCCCTCTTTAGCCTCTTCAGACACTTTCATCATGAAGAAGAATTTAAAAAAGCAGCACTCCAATGATTGTATCTGATTACAGCTGCTAGAGTTGAAATTATTGATTATATTAACTATAGGGTTTTAAATCATTTCCTTGCAGTATCTTTAGGGGTAGTAGTATTAGGTTTTTACTGGTAAAGGTCAATTTTACCATACACACACAAACTGAAGAAAAAAAACATTTACAGATTTACTCCAGATAGGTAAAGTAAGAAAAAAGCTGCTTGAAACCTTATTAGAGATTGATTTAAGGCTGTTTTGTATATTTTGACATGTGATGTTGTCAATTTGTGTTTTAACAACTATATAGCTTTAACTTTTTGAATCTCAATGTCTACTGTTATTAAATAATTATTTTCTCACCCTCTATTGTCTGACCGCTCATAATTTCCCATACCTGTGAAAAATTAAATAGATATAAAAAGCTTAAAACCTATAACTTTGCACAACTATGAAAATTTAAATTGATAAAAATAGAAAAAAAGCTTAAAAATAAACCTCAATATTATCCGTAGAAATTATATTTTTTAAAAATTGAATTCTGCTGAGCCTAAGTATCTTTAATGAAATCTTCTCTCTTGAATGAACTATATTTAGTGAACAGCAGCATTCAGTTCTCAAGACAGAATCTCTAACTAAGCAAAAGAATTACATTGAATTCATAAAATGATACTTTTATAATGATGTTTTTGCTGAACCCAAAATATACACTTATCCTAGCTACAAAATACCAGACAAAAACAAACTACCCTTATCTTCTGTACTGAAGCCAACTAAGAAAATTAATATCAGGCAAAATAACCCTAGACAGCTCTGAAGTCTTCCTGACAGTTCCAATGAGTTGGCCAGGCATTAAACGTCAGGATACATTGCAAGGGACACGAGGAACTCTGAGAACCTCAGACTTGGGCTGCACTAAGCCCGGTCACTATAGCACACACATAGACACTACTAGGGCAGGTTTCAAAGTAGCAGCCGTGTTAGTTTGTATCCGCAAAAAGAACAGGAGTACTTGTGGCACCTTAGAGCCTAACAAATTTATTTCAGCATAAGCTTTCGTGGGCTACAGCTCACTTCTTCAGATGCATCCACTACTAGGGCAGGCACATTCATAATGTAACCCACAGGAGGGCGCCAGAGGGTCAGAAAAACTCCAGGATGGTCCCGTTCAGGAACATATGGTCAAACAGTGAGCGGGGTTAAGTGTCATACAGTGAGAAACGGGGTGAGGCCTGTCACCCTCAGCAACCCTCACCCTCTACTGACTCTTCCAGTTACCCTCAGCAACGTGGGGCAGGTCTTATCTGCGTAGATGGCTCCGGCCTCTGTGCTGCTCTACTTGTGACCCTCCCAACAGGCAGCACAGCTCCTAAGGGATCACTGGCTGCTCAGAAGCTGCCCTAGGAGGCACTCATGGATAGTTTATACAACTCCATGTATATACAGTTGTGCCATAACTGGTTCCCCTGACATGGCCCTAAATCAAGGTGCTTATTCCCCATGGAAACTCCACAGCTTATATGTGGATATCTGTGGGATGAGGTGGGTTTCAGAGGATGGTGCTTTAGAGCACCACCACCAGCAGTCCCCTTCTCTGCACCCTCCCACTCCCAGCCCTACCAGGGCGGTCCCCCAGTGTTCTTGGAAGAGGGGAATAATGCTGCATGCAACACCTCTTCCTCAAGCTCTGTTGGTAAGGAGGGAAGATCCAGCTGCACAGGGCCCCTCTGCACATGCACCCCAGCATGGGGGCTCTGGGCTGTACCCTGTGCCTACTGTGCCCAACACCATGGAATTGAAGTTGAGCAGCATCCTAGAACTTGCTGCTTTAAACTGAATCCAGTGCGTCATTTTCATTTCTTTCTGACGTCAGGCTGGATTGACACAACCTCGGGGAAAATCAGCATTAAAAAAGGGTCAGAAAGAGACATCACCATACCAAAACCTTGGATGTGGTTTTGGCCACACTACCCATTAAAACCCAGTCAGGGGACAATGCGCCATAATGGTTTCCCCTGCCCTGGCCCTAAATCAAGGTCTTTACAGCCCGCGGTAACTCCCCAAGTAGAAGTTAATGTTCTCACAAAGAGTAGGGGGAGCTCTGGTATCTTGGTCAGGCCTTCCTCCCTCAGTAAGCTAGGTTCCAATGTGCAAGGCTGTGTGGGAACTATTGCTGAGTCCGTGATGCAGCTCCTTTGCCTACACAGTCACTGCCCTGCCATTATCTAACTCATGGCTTTGTAAGGTACTTTGGGGACCTTGAATAGGAAAGGTGCTATATAACAACAACAAAGTGTTCTATTAAAACTGCCATGGAGAGAATATCTGCTGTTAAGCTCCAGACAAAGTAAGTAGACGGGATACAGCCACAGTGAAGAATTATTATTGATTGTTGCTAGAATGAGAGCTACATTTTTGGTAATTAAACCAGAGCTAAAGAAAGGGGCCATTTGTTAATAACTTTCCCAAGGAGGGAACGTTCTTGTTGTCTGTGGATACCCATTATAAAAAAAGAGGTGGAGAGAAAAACACTAGACAGTGAAGGTCTATAGAGTGTAGCGCTCTCAGCTGTGCCCCTTTATCTGCACTTCGATTTGAATACTTGGAGAGTAGTAGGAGAGAGGAGTGAAAAGACCTTGCAAAGGTGGCCCAGTGAGTGGTTACCCAGAGCCCTGCACTGTTAGGAGTTCCTTAGCTCAATTTACACTCCTTCCATAATCCTATGACCTCTGCACCCCCCTGGCCTTTCGAACCCCACTTTAAAAGATGAACTTGGGAGTCCAGCACAGGCAGGGGCAAGCGCTCCAGTGCAACTCCCCTGTTAAGGCCCTGCCCACAGGGTTGACAAACACCCTGATTTCCTTCCCAGTTGAAAAAACCACCCTATGGTTTCCCCTAATTGGAAGCAGCCCCAGCCTGCCTAGCTGCTCTCACCTTCACTCTGAAATGCTGCTGTGCACCGTACTGTTCCCTTCAGTATAAATGTAGCCTATCTTCTCTTTTTGCAAAAAGAGTTGGTTCTATATAAAGCAGGATAAAATGCTAGAGCTCTATATTTCCACCCCCATCTCTTTACATCTGGATCTGTGCTCTCAGGTCAGCACAGCTCTGGAGATCAGGAAGTGCTCTGAGTCCCCAGTAACTTTCCCATAGTGAACTTCTTCTTCTTTAAATTTGCAGATACTATTATCTTTTCTGTTATGGTAATTTATAAAACTTTATAAAGGTAGGGTGACCAGATGTCCTTATTTTATAGGGACAGTCCTGATATTTGGGGCATTTTCTTCTATAGGCGCCTATTACCCCCCACACACCCCCTGTCCCGATTTTTCACACTTGCTGTCTGGTCACCCTATATAAAGGTTAAGTATTAATCTTAAAAGCAATAACTGCAAACTGTGGCTCTGTTAACACCATGTGTGTTTGCTAGTCTCAGGAAAAAGTTGCTGTACACAGTTGTTAGGTAAAGTGTTTGTGACTGAAAAGCAGTTTAGTGGCTCAGGTTAGTATCCTAAGAAGTGTTATTGCACAAAGCAAATACTAAAGCAATGTAAAGAGTAGTATTTTATTTACAAGTGAAGTCTGGTAGCAGTTTACATTTTATGGAAGTGTATTTTAAACAGGGTAAATGCACTCACCGCAGCTGGTACAAATACAGTAGTAATTTGGATAATGCTGAAAAATTTGAATTTGTAGATGAACTAAATTGCCTGATTTGTGAGTGTAACACTGTAGATTACTTAAGTCTGAGATACATGCCTCTTACTTTGCATAGATCCCTGCAATACACATGTTTGACTCTGTGGTGATAATGTTGTACAAGATTTACATGGGCTGTTGAAGAAAAGAGGGAAAGTCAAACATTTTAGAAGACCACTGGACATTTTATTGGATGGTCTGATGCCTGTATGTAAAAAGTATTACATATAAAAACTGTTAAAAGAACAGTATTAAGATTTCAAAGTCAAGCCCTCAAAAGTTAGGAATTGCCAGAATTAAGGCTGCCTGTGCAACCTAAATTTTGTCCCCTGGCATTGTGATACAGTTCTTAATTACTGACCACAGGCTAATTTTTCCACAGGACCCCTGCCTCAATCAGTGCACTCCCAGGAAACATTTTTATGAGACACCTTCATGTCATGACCTCATGGTTAATAATTACTGAGCTAGAACAGGCTAATGGAGTGAACCACTGTCTGCAATGTTCCTTCACCCCCAAAATTCTTGTAAGGAGGCAGGGCCGGCTCCAGGCACCAGGCACCCAAGCTGGTGCTTGGGGCAGCACCTGGAGGGGGGCGGCGCAGCGCTCCGGCCGCCGGGGAGAGCGGGGCCACAGCCGGGCTCGCTGCCCCCCCCCC
>NW_020664435.1:43151447-43187823 GCF_002925995.2 Terrapene triunguis
CCCCCCCCGCCCTCGCCCCGGCCGCCGGGGCTCGCCGCCCTGCCCCCGGCGCTCTGGCCGCCGGGGTCGGGGGGAGAGCCGAGCCCCCGCCGGGGCTCGCTGCCCTGCGCCCGGCGCTCTGGCCGCCGGGGTCGGGGGGAGAGCCGAGCCCCCGCCGGGGCTCGCCGCTCTGCCCCCGGCGCTCTGGCCGCCGGGGTCGGGGGGAGCTCTCCGCCCTCCCCTCCGGCCGCCCTCCCCGCCGGGGCTCCGGCTGCCCCCCCCCGGCTCCCGCCGGCCGCCCCCCTAGGGCGGCAAAAAAGCCAGAGCCGGCCCTGTAAGGAGGGAGAATTCCTGGAGGACTATTTATTCTGCAGTGCATCTGGAAAATTCAGCTTTGGGACATGGTTCTGATACTATAGGCTATCAGCTGTTCTTCAGGGCCTTGCAGTTTGCATGGAGTCCATGGGGCTTGCCTGGAACTCCTCCTGTTCTGCTGGATATTGGGCAAAGAGAGCAGGCGGCTAATCACAGGAATGCTTCTCACGCTGTTTGATACATATGGTGAGGCTCAACAAATGGACTTGGGATCCCTATACATTCTTCCAAACACCCAGCAAGGGAGTGGGAAGGACAGAGAGACAAGAGAGCCATCCCTTAAATGTACAAACACAGCCTGGAAACCTGGTGAAGGGAGGAGATAAAGTCAAATGGAGTTGCATAGAGCCACAAAATAATCAGAGTGACATCCTGGCATTGTGTTGTAGTATTGGCCTTCACTTATTACATCAACGGGTGATGACATTTGGTCACAATAATGCAACCCCATGTCAAGACAACAATCCTTGATAATTGTGGTTTCCAGAGACTCCATTCAAGGACACTTTTCAAGGTTAGTACTTAAGTACCATATAAAAATGGTGGGTTAATTGCAAGTAAATCTGTGTAGCAAGAGATCTGTAGGGATTTTTTACAAAATTCTGAGACATAATAATGAGTAGGCTCTCTACCCTTGCATACTCCCATTGCCCCGGGTTAACCATGCAATTCCTTGGTGGCTTCTAAACCATTAGCCAGTTAAAACAACATAGCCCTGTATTCCTGGGGTTTTCAATTACATCTGAGCACTCTGAGAGAATCTAACACTAAAACTCATTTATCACAGAGGGTGAAGGGTAAAAAAGAAAAAGAGAACTGGGTGAATTCAGCCTCTACTTAAACTAGTGAGCACTGAGAAAAAATGTGATTCTTAATCCTATATAGATCTTAACTATTTGATTAGTAAAATAAACTCAATATTTTATTATTTGTATATATATTTTGCTTACACATGTTCACCAGACCATGTACATGTGCAGTGATCTACTTACACTGATATGAAGGGACTCTTAGGGCATGGCTACACTTGCAGTTGTAGAGCGCTGGGAGTTAAACCCGCCTTCGGAGACCACAGCAGGGAAAACGCTGCCGAGTGTTTACACTCTCAGCTGGAAGCGCACTGGCGTGGCCACATTAGCAGCTCTTGCAACGCCACAAAGAGCAGTGCATTGTGATAGCTATCCTAGCATGCAAGTGGCTGCAACGTGCTTTGCAAATGCGGGGGGTAGGGTGGAGTGTGACAGGGAGTGTGTTGTGTGTATGTGGAGGGAGAGAGAGTGGGTTTTTGGGGGGCTGAGAGCGTGTCAGCATGCTGTCTTCTAAGTTCAGACAGCAGCAGACCTCCCTCCCCCCCCCCACCTCTCTCTCACTCACTCAAAGCAAGCCGCATTCCTCAGTAATGGTTCCTTTGTCCCGGAGCAGATAAGCAGCCAGCTGTCAGAAATGGAGCTTTGAAAGGGCATAGCCACATTCCTACAGCATTCCTACAGAGTGTTCAAAACAATGACAAGAGTGGCCACTTGACTTAAGGGGATTATGGGACGTTTCCGGAGGCCGATCACAGCGCAGTAATGCAACATCTCGTTCACACTGGCGCTGCGGCGCTCCAGCGGGGGCGTAGCAAACGTTATTCCACTCGCCGAGGTGGAGTACCAGCAGCGCTGTAGCCACGGAGTCAGAGCGCTCTACGTGCCTTGCCAGTGTGGATGGGGAGTGAGCTAGTGCACCCGGGGCTGCTTTATTGCGCTGTAACTGGCAAGTGTAGCCAAGCCCTTATTAAACAAAATAACATATCCCTTTTGTGCATCTGGATAGGATGTGGCTTCTGAAGAACTGGTCAGGCAAAGAGGCCAGGTGCAGAAGTTAGTGCTGGCCCACTGGGCACTCCTGTTAAGGGGACACAAATGTGCTAAATATGCCCTTCCCTGATGTGCATCTCTCCCTCTGACTCATATGGGACAAGCTCTCACCCTATGCTCACTGAAAATTAAAAGTTGAAAGTTAACCTAGTGCAGTGCTGAGCTGGTATTAAAACATCCCCTTAACCTTACCACATAAATTCAGGGCTGGCAGGTAAACTTTGGATAAAGATGGCTATAAATCCTGCTCTGTCTGCAGCCGTATGATCTGGGCTTGATCTAGTTCCTATCCAAGTCGATGGCAAAACTCCCATTGACTGCAATGAAGTTAAATTGACTTTACACACCATATAATTTAGAGGATGTCTTGGCTGCCTAAACTAATGCCCATCTGTTTGGATGCCATGTTTGCTCACTTACAAATTGTTTGAACCCCCGGGCTAGGCAGGGCATATGTGACAAATGCCAACAGGAAACTTGCATGGTACTGCCATTGTCATAGCCGCTGCAAAACATCCCTCATCCACAGTAATTTCTCAATTAGCACAGCAGGCTTCCTTACAGTTGATCACATCTGTTGTCATTTATGGGCCAATAGTAAGATTACTTGAATTGAGGAGGAAGGAGTTTAAGGTGAGCCAGGATAGTACGAGGATCATGTGTTAGGAGGCAGCTGATCATCTGCCTCCAACACACCCTTCCTATGTACTGATACGAACTTTTCCTCTGATCGTGTATATTATCAAAGGGGAGGCATGGCTTTTGGCTGCTTTATAGCAGGAAGGCTGTTGCCAAACTAAGACAAAGCTCCAAAGAAGAGTGTAGGAAAAGTTGGGCTCCTGACCCATAGTTGGCTCTGTGTGCAAATATTAGATTATTGTCTGCATAGCACACAGAGTGATCAAATAAGAATGGACACAACAAGCCCCATACCAGATGTAGATCAGGGGTTCTCAGCCTGTGGTCTGTATAGACCCCTGGGGATCCGCAGACTATGTCTACAATTTCCAAAGGGGTCTGCACCTATATTCAAAAATTTTTAGGGGTCCACAAATGAAAAAAGGTTGAGAACCACTGATCTAGATAACGGCTACTATATTCTGGAAGCTGACTTTCCAGCATGGAAAGTATATTTGCACTAAAGAATGACTAGAAAGGAATCAAGACTTCTGACTGAGGGGAAGTAATTAAAAGCTCATTACAGCTGGCAGTGTTGTGTCTTTTCAGAAAGCACTTAAGGTTTGTGGCAGCTTTGTTAATTCTACTGAAAATTCAATTATCTAGACTAGGTAAGAGTGAGGCTGAGAAAATGATTGAAGGCTGTATATGTATATTTAATTAAAATTAAATGGGTCAGCTCCTTTTTACAATATTACCATGCTTCATTATCTTCATGACTGTGAAAGGAAGAGAGGGAGAAAAACAGGTAAAAAAACAAGATATTTGCCCCATTGTTTCTTTCATATTCGGTTCACAACCTTTCTGTGTTTGTACAGGAGATTTGAGCTCATGTATTTAAGTTTATTTTATGGACTTAATTTCTTACAATTAGCTGTGCTTTTGTGGAGGATTTGATCCAACTGTGTATGGTGAAGGGCAAACCTTGAAATCTTTGGGGTTAAGGTCAGAGAAGCACCCAAAGCTTCTCTGAACCTCTCGGGTCTACAAAGATTGCATGGGAACAGTCTTTTATGTGAGATATTTGGCATTTCCTTTTTCTGGTTGGGCCAGAAATCCTAAAAGGAACAGCCTATCCCATGGCATTTGAGGCTACTGGGCAAGACTAGAAACCAGAAGAGTGGGTGTATGTGAAAGTGGCAAAGGAGGACAAGTCATTCACAATTTTGCAAATCTCAAAAAAAAGTTTGATCCAAGGTTTGGCTAAAGTTTTAAATAAAGTTCAGGAATAGGATGTATTCTCATTGTATCCAAGCCTGATCACCCATCAATAGTTGTGTGGTGATGAGAAATGAGCCTATCCCATTGTTTTCATCGATACAGCTCTTAGCACCATCACCAGTGAATTACAGGACAGGCAACAAAAACTTCAGAGATTTATTCTGTATAAATAAATATAAATATTTAGCTGTATAAATAAAATGCACTAGCTTCAGTCTGAGATAATAAATGTACTCCTCACTCCTTGCTACCGAGAAGGCTAGTTTGCAAAACATCAGGTTTTAGCAGTGAGCGGCAGCTAGGGAAGTTCTAATTTTAAATTATGAATTTCTAAACACAGTGAAGGAGAAATACTGTGTGATCATACCCACTGGAATAATTGGGTTTTGGATTGGACCTATAGTGGTTTGAAGTTGATATAAGAAAACATGCAAACTGCATTGATTTAGGGTGAAACCCACTCATCAGATAGTGGGGGAGATCAGACAGAATCAGCAGTAATGCCTGAATGTAAAATACAGAAATGTAATTGCTGGCTCAGGACAGGATGGCTCACAGAGCAACAGACCCTGCCCTCCTCACAGTGTCTGCTGCTAACCACAAACAAGTTTATAAAGCAACATCTTGGGGCTGTGCAGCACCCCGACCATATTCGCTAAACCCCCTTCCCCTATCAGCAACTTGACCCCACAACGCAGATCAGCATGGACTGACTCCTGCATGTGTACAGAGCCCTGCTGTAGTCAATGGGATTCTGTTTGGACATAAAGGTCTGCCCAGATGGCTCATCCTGAAAGACTGGGGCATAGGAGTGTATCTTCTCCTGCTGCTACTGCTGCAGTTGGGTGTACTGGGAAAGAGGATTTCTTTCTTCTGTGGAGCCATAATACACCCGTATCATGCAGGGCAGGATTTAGCCCATCACTGAATCTACATACTAAAGCGTGGGGGGATGGAAGGAGGCATCTTTGCAGGTGTAGCTCCAGTGAAGCCAATAGGATTTGCGCCAGTAAAGAATTTTGCCCAGTGAGTGAGGATAGAAAAAATATAGCTTTAGTGAAACAGCTGCACTATCATATTTATGCTGGGAATACTCATTCACAAAAGCTGATAAACTCATCTAGTCATGTCCTTAGAGAGTAAAGTGTTTATTGAATTGTGCACCAAGAAAAATAAGAGCAATTGCCAAGATTTCTGCTTGCAGTGTGTTTGCAAGCTTTTGTCTGATTCTCAGTGAAGTGAAAAATGTCACATGTTGGCTCTTCAGCTATTGCATGCCACCTAGCTTTAGAGCTGGCATATGGCAATGCTTTCCACTTCATACACTGCCTTGTGCCATTCCCTTCACTTCGCTGAGACGTCTGCCATGTGCTAGGAAACGATGCAGCTGCTGCTCTCGTGTACTGTGTCCACACTTGTGTTTTCTCAAACATGGAGTTGAAACAGTGAAGGAAGGGCTCTGCCACGGATTTTAAAAACTATATTTTTCAATCCGTTTAATCTACTAATTGATTTCTAGACCCACAATCCTAGGGAGGAGTATAAAAATATTGCTCTAGCACACCGGGGTGTAATCAGGAAGGCCAAAGCACACTTGGAGTTGCAGCTAGCAAGGACATGAAGGGTAAAAAGAAGGGTTTCTACAAGAAGAAGGTCAGGGAAAGTGTGGGACCCTTATTGAATGGGGGAGGCAACCTAGTGACAGATGATGTGGAAAAAGCTGAAGTACTCAATACTTTTTTTGCCTCGGTCTTCACAGACAAGGTCAGCTCCTAGACTGCTGCACTGGGCAGCACAGTATGGGGAGGAGGTGAGCAGCCCTCAGTGGTGAAAGAACAGGTTAAGGACTATTTAGAAAAGCTGGACATGCACAAGTCCATGTGGCCGGATGCAAGGCTGAGGGTGCTGAGGGAGTTGTCTGATGTAATTGCAGAGCCATTGGCCACTATCTTTGAAAACTCGTGGCGATCGGGGGAGGTCCCAGATGACTGTAAAAAGGCAAATATAGTGCCCAACTTTAAAAAAGGGAAGAAGGAGAATCCTGGGAACTATAGACCAATCAGCCTCACCTCAGTCTCCCAAAAAATGGAGCAGGTCCTCAAGGAATCCATTTTGAAGCACTTGGGGGAGAGGAAGGTGATCAGGAACAGTCAACATAGATTCACCAAGGGCACGTTATGCCTGACCAACCTGATTGCCTTCTATGATGAGATAACTGGCTCTGTGGATATGGGGAAAGCGGTGGATGTGATATATCTTGACTTTAGCAAAGCTTATGATACAGTCTCCCACAGTATTCTTGCCAGCAAGTTAAAGAAGTATGTATTGGATGAATGGTCTATAAGGTGGCTTGAAAGCTGGCTAGATCGTCGGGCTCAACAGGTAGTGATCAATGGCTCGATGTCTAGTTGGCAGCCAGTATCAAGCGGAGTGCCCCAGGGGTCAGTCTTGGGGCCGGTTTTGTTCAACATCTTCATTAATGATCTGGATGATGGGATGGATTGCACCCTCAGCAAGTTCGCGGATGACACAAAGCTGGGGGGAGAGGTAGATATGCTGGAGGGTAGCGATAGGGTCCAGAGTGACCTAGACAAATTGGAGAATTGGGCCAAAAGAAATCTGAGGAGGTTCAACAAGGACAAGTGCAGAGTCCTCCACTTAGGACAGAAGAATCCCATGCACTGTTACAGGCTGGGGACCGACTGGCTAAGTGGCAGCTCTGCAGGAAAGGACCTGGGGATTACAGTTGATGAGAAGCTGGATATGAGTCAGTAGTGTGCCCTTGCTGCAAGAAGGCTAACAGTATATTGGGTTGCATTAGTAGGAGCTTTGCCAGCAGATCAAGGGAAGTGATTATTCATCTCTATACGGCACTGGTGAGGCCACATCTGGAGTATTGCATCCAGTTTTGGGCCCCCCACTACAGAAAGGATGTGGACAAATTGGAGTGAGTCCAGTGGAGGGCAACGAAAATGATTAGGAGGCTGGGGTACATGACTTATGAGGAGAGGCTGAGGGAACTGGGCTTAATTAGTCTGCAGAAAAGAAGAGTGAGGGGGGATTTGATAGCAGCCTTCAACTACCTGAAGGGGGGGTTCCAAAGGGGATGGAGCTCGGCTGTTCTCAGTGATGGCATATAACAGAACAAGGAGTGATGGTCTCAAGTTGCAGTTGGGGAGGTCTAGATTGGATATTAGGAAAAACTATTTCACTAGGAGAGTGGTGAAGCACTGGAATGGGTTACCGAGGGAGGTGGTGGAATCTCCCTTCTTAGAGGTTTTTAAGACCTGGCTTGACAAAGCCCTGGCTGGGATGATTTAGTTGGGGTTGGTCCTGCTTTGAGCAGGGGGTTGGACTAGATGACTTCCTGAGGTCTCTTCCAACCCTAATCTTCTATGATTCTATGATAATCCTCAAGGGAATATCACAAATCTTCAGGATGTCCTGAAGGCTGGACATCTGCATTTGAATCTCTTGATTTAGAGAAAAATTGGGTAAAATCCCACATAAACAGATATAGACTCATAGACTTTAAGGTCAGAAGGGACCATCATGATCATCTAGTTTGACCTCCTGCACATTGCAGGTCAGGAAACCTCACCCACCCATATCTGTAATAGACCCCTAACTTCTTGCTGAGTTACTGAAGTCCTCAAATCATGGTTTAAAGACTTCAAGCAACAGAGAATTCACCATTTATACTAATTTAAACCTGCAAGTGACCTGTGCCCCATGCTGCAGAGGAAGGCAAAAAAACCCAAAAAACCCAGGGTGTCTGCCTAATCTGACTCCTGAACCCAAATATGATGATCGCTTAGACCCTGAGCCTGTAGGCAAGACCCACCAGGCAAATACCTGGGAAAGAATTCTCTGTAGTAACTCAGAACCGTCCCCATCTAGTGTTCCATCTCTGGCCATTGGGAATTTTGCTACTGGCAGTTGCCAATGGGCCACATGCGATTGTAGGCAGTCCTGTCATACCATCCCCTCCATAAACTTATCAAGATCAATCTGAAGCCAGTTAGGATTTTTGCCCCCCACTGCTTCCCTTGGAAGGCTGTTCCAGAACTTCACTCCTCTGATGGTTAGAAACCTTTGCCTAATTTTGAGCCTAAACTTGTTGATGGCCAGTTTATATCCATTTGTTCTTGTGTTCAGATTGGCGCTTAATTTAAATAACTCCTCTCCCTCTGATTTATATTTATACCTCTGATGTATTTATACCTCTGATGTATTTATAGAGCAATTATATCTCATCTCAGACTTTGTTTGGTTAGGCTAAACAAGGCAAGCTATTTGAGTCTCCTCTCATAAGGTAGGCTTTCCATTCCTCAGATTATCCAAGTAGCCCTTCTCTGCACCTATTCCAGTTTGAATTCATCTTTCTTAAATATGGGAGACAAGAATTGCACACCGTATTCCAAATGAGGTCTCACCAGTGCATTGTATGGTATTAACACTTCTCTGTGTCTACTGGTAATACCTCACGATGCATCCTAGGATTGCATTAGCCTTTTTCACGGCCACATCACATAGATGGCTCATAGTCATCCTGTGATCAACCAACACACTTCAGTCTTTCTCTTCCTCTGTCGCTTCCAAGTGATAAATCCCCAGCTTATAGAAAATATTCTTGTTGTTAGTCCCTAAATATATAACCTTGCACTTTGCACTATTAAATTTCATCCCATTTCTATTACTCCAATTTACAAGGTCATCCAGATCTTCTTGTATGATATTCCAGTCCTCTTCTGCATTGGCAATACCTCTCAACTTTGTGTCATCTGCAAATTTTATTAGCACACTCCCACTTTTTGTGCCTACGTCAGTAATAAAAATGTTAAATAAGATAGGTCCCAAGACCAATCCCCAAGGAACTCCACTAACAACCTCCCTCCAGCCTGACAGTTCACCTTTCAGTATGAACTATTGTAGTCTTCCCTTTAATCAGTTCCTTATCCACCTTTCAATTCTCATATTAATCCCCATCTTCTCCAATTTAACTAATAATTTTCCATGTGGAACTGTATCAAATGCCTTACTGAAATCCAGGTAGATTACATCAACTGCATTTCCTTTGTCTAAAAAAAAAATCAGTTATCTTCTCAAAGAAGGAGATCAGATTGGACTGGCACAATCTGCTTTTTGTAAAACCACGTTTTATTTTATCCCAATTACCATTCACCTTAACTACTTTCTCTTTCAAAATTTGTTCCAAGAACTTGCATGCAATTGAGGTCAAAGTAACAGGCCTTTAGTTTCCTAGATCATTTTTTCCCTTTTCTTAAAAATAGGAACTATTACAGCTGTCAAGCGATTAAAAAAATTAATCATGATTAATTGCATGGTTAAACAATAATAGAATACCATTTATTTAAATATTTTTGGATGTTTTCTATATTTTCAAGTACATTCATTTCAATTACAATGCAGAATACAAAGTGTACAGTGCTCACTTTATATTATTATTTTTATTTCAAATATTTGCACTGTGAAAAACAAAAGAAATCGTATTTTTCAATTCACCTAATACAAGTACTGTAGTGCAATCTCTTTATCATGAAAGTTGAACTTACAAATGCAGAATTATGTTTTATTTTTTAATTCGGTTATTTTTTGTACAATGTAAAATTTTAGAGTCTACAAGTCCACTCAGTCCTACTTCACCCAATCGCTCAGACAAAACAAGTTTGGTTACAATTTGCAGGAGATAATGCTGCCCGCTTCTTGTCTACAATGTCTCCTGAAAATGAGAACAGGCATTCTCATGGCACTGTTGTAGCTGGTGTGGAAAGATATTTACATGCCAGATGCGCTAAAGATTCATATGTCCCTTCATGCTTCAGTCACCATGCCAGAGGACATGCATCCATGCTGATGATGGGTTCTGCTCGATAATGATCCGAAGCAGTGCAGACTGATGATGCATGTTCATTTTCATCATCTGAGTCAGATGCCACCAGCAGAAGGTTGATTTTCTATTTTGGTGGTTCGGGTTCTGTAGTTTCCATAGCAGAGTGTTGCTCTTTTCAGACTTCTGAAAGCATTCTCCACACCTCGTCCCTCTCAGATTTTGGATGGCACTTCAGATTCTTAAACCTTGGGTCGAGTGAGTTAACTGCAATTAATCGACAGCCCTAGGAATTATATTAGCAATTCTCCAGTCACAGGGTACGACCCCTGAGTTTACAGATTCATTAAATTCCTAAAGTTTCATTCATCTTATTGTGTACATAGTTGAGCAGGCTTTGGAGAATAAGGTCCAGATTCTCAAAGGTATTCAGGTACCTAAAGATGTACATAGGCACCTAGTATGATTTTTAAATGCACCTAGATACCTAATTCTCTGATTTCAATGGGAGTTAGGCACCTAGGTGATTTTGAAAATCCCACTAGGTGCTTATCTGCATTTTTAGGCACGTAAATGTATCTTCAAAAAACTGGCCCTAAATTCTTTCCCAAATTAAATACTTCCTTTTACAAAAACTCACCATTTTTTGCCAAAACCACATCCAAATTTGGAGATGTGACATCTCACATTTTTAATTTCTCAATAAAACACTAAAAATCTTCATCAGAAGAGGTAATTTAAGGGAGGGGGATAGAGAAGAATCAGAGCTGAATTCCTTTCCCCTAACCCCACTGCATACTTGTGAGTTTCTAAAATCTTTCTACCTGAACACAATACGTAAGTGGGCAAATCTTGTCCACACAGGTGCATAGTTTCTGAATGGCAGTGGAATTAGTGTGGTCTGATGGGTCATGGGACAAGCCACAGAGAGCCATGCACAAAAGTTTCAGCAGAGAACTGTGCTCTGTCAATGGTAGCCAAAAGAGGGGTGGGAATACCAAGCAGATCCCCAACTACATGGACTCCCTCCCCACTCACCATCCCCCTGTAAAGGCTCAGAGGGTATTGCAGCCCATGTAGAATCAGACACAGCTCCACTGACATTCCATGTCCTGAGGGTGATTATTTCCTTCTCCATCCCCTGTGGAAGCATCCTGGCATGCAGCCAGTTTGCCCAGATTTTCTACAGGAAGGGAGGATTTTTCCTCAATTTAATGAAGAGAAGAGACCAATCTTGCAGTCCTAACTCAAGGCAGCAATGGGAATTTTGCCAGAGTAGAGGCTCTGGGAGCAGACCCAGAGTCTGAAGGTGAAATCCTGGCCCCGCTGAAATGAAAGGCAGGATTTCACCCTGAATGAATTCTGCAGAGAAAAGAATTCACAGTGTATTTTAGGAGCCTTCTAGACAGGCCAGGCTTCAGACTGCTCCGTCTCCCTGTTTCACAGATGCCGCTCACATTTTACAGAGGTGCCATAAGCTGCATGAAAGCAGTCAAAGACCTAGAGGTCCTTGAACAAACATAGCTCAGCTCCATGTTTTGTTTAAAGAATATTGAAGTTCTGTCTTAGTTCAGTGGAATAAGATCTTTATCTGAATACACACAGGCAAAAGCTTACTTGGCACAAATTTAAAAGATATTTTAGATTATCCTGCAGCCAATTCCAAAGGCAACTTACATTTATGTTTAAAAAAAGTGAATTACAGCTCTTGTAATGTTCTGTATATTGTAAATCAAAACATCATACAGTAGTTATACAGCATGAAACAAACCAGGTATGTCATTAGTTTCAACATGTTTTAGCCCTTAAGTAATTTCAAATTAGAAAAAAGCCCACAATTACGATGTATACAGAACCAAGTTAAAGTTTTGCTTCCTTATCGCCAAAAACTGGAATTGTATTTTTGTTTGTTTGTTTGTTTTAGTTCAAACCTGCCCCCTGCAACATGACTTGGCTCAAATCCCTTTGCTGCAGTGACAGAACTACATTATTAGTGATGACCAATTACCATGGCGATTAGGTACTTTATACACACCACGGATAATTATTTATATGGCTCTGTAGAGTAGAACAGTGGTACTCGGTGAACATAAATCCTGCCCTAAATGATTAACAAGCTGTGGTGCAAGTCATTAGAATACATAGCAAATACAGTCCAGAATGCAGTGGCTGGTGTTTAGGATAGCAGAACTGTACAGGCAGGTTGTAAGGAGCTGAAGGAATGCGGCTGGTGCTCAAGGAAAGGTTGGTATGGAAGAACAAGTAAGTATATTTGATGCAGTAAAGACAGTCGAGGGTTTGTAGGAAAAGAAGAGGAAGGAAAAGAGATGCTCTAGTTCAGCCACAAGTTACTGGGGTCAATATTGTTCAGATGCACCGCAGGGGAGAATGAGTTCCTACACTGGAGGAATTTCTAGGTGAAATGTTCAGGTCTGTGTTGTGCAGAAAGTAGGGTGACCAGACGTCCCGATCAAATCGGGACTGTCCCAATTTTGAGGAGTTTGTCCCACGTCCCGACCGAAGTACGGTCGGGACGCCATTTGTTTCTTTGGGGTTTTTTTTTTTTTTTTTACACTCACCTGTCCGGGTCTTTGGCGGCAATTCGGCGGCAGGTCTTTCAGTCACTGATGGTCTTCGGCGGCATTTCAGTGGCGGATGCTTCTGTCTTTGGCGGCAAGGTTTATTACCCGCCACTGAAATGCCGCCGAAGACCATCAGTGACTGAAGGACCCTCCACTGAATTGCCGCCGAAGACCCGGACGGGTGAGTGTAACAATTAAAAAGGCGCCCTCCCCCCCCCGTGGCGGTCCCGATATTTTCCACTTAGCATCTGGTCACCCTAGCAGAAAGTCAGACTGAATTATCATTGTGGTTCTTTCTGGCCTTGAAATCTGCATGGGAGCATATGTAAATTGTGTTGAAGAAGAAGAGGAGAAACCTGAACTTAATGCAAAAGAGGAGGAAAGCCACTATAAATATCCAAAAAGTTTGAGGAATATAGGGCCAGAGCCTGTATTCCTTATGCAAAACATCCACTAACCTCAAGGAGGGGAGGAGTTTTACTTGCTCCCAGTGGGCAGGACAGCACCCACACTGAAAGATAATTACAAAAATACAGTGAAAGTTCCTGCAATCATCAGCCCTTAAAGGATAGAAATTAATTTTTATTTATGTATTTAGTTTGCAATAGTACCATGTGTCTGTTGCATTCATGGGACTGAGTGAGCTTTTTCCGATGGTTGGCTTAGCAACCTGAAAATTCTTATTTCAGCTTTAACTAAAGACTTTATCATTCTTAAAAATACACCAGGTGTCCAAGCATTTTGCAATGAAACCTTCAGACTTCTAAATGGACTAATACCAAGTCTGAACCTCCTCCTCCTTGGTTGCCAAAGAAAGCTATTGATACAACTGAATGATACTGAAAATAATGTTAAAATGATCTGATTTCTTTGCCTAGTAATGCCACATACATTTATATCTAATTAACACTCAGCTGTATCATTAGCTGGAATTTACTGGCTTACTAGATAAGACATGCACAAATATTTTTCTTCTTATTTGCTTATAGTATTTCAAATACAAGAAACTAAATCTCTCTGTAGTATCTCACTTTTTAATTTATTTTTCCTCTTTCATTTTTCTGTGTTTATGATGGTTTTGCTTAATCTGATTTTTAGTGCCTTGTGGCTAGCAAGATAATATTTCATCAATGGGAAAGGAGCACACACCACAGAAAAAAAGAAAATTGCAATCATAAGTAGCGAGTTGTGAATAAAAGATACCTTGGCTATGCTTTGTAATTAACCTTGTGCCTAGAAATATTTATTCTTCTGTAGGAGAAATATATTTTAATTAAAATAGCTTAAAAACCAGAAGGCCTAAGAATACATGTTTAAACCCTGGCAGTGGGACTGCTCACAGTGCATGAAGTTAAGCAAACATTCAGTGGCCTGTGTTAGCTCAATGCCTAACACAATGGGGTCCTGGTCTAAGTCCCCGAGTCACTATGGTAATACAAACAATAATGAATTAGAAGAAGATTTGCAAGATCGGAACCTAAACTAGTTACAAAGAAGCAAAGGTTTCTTTCTATTTGCTGAGCACTAATGCATAGTAGACAGCTGATTATTATTCAGTAATGTCTTTTAATATTGTAAAAAGCAACAAAGAGTCCTGTGGCACCTTATAGACTAACAGACGTATTGGAGCATAAGCTTTCATGGGTGAATACCCACTTTGTCAGATGCATGACATAGACACGCATCTGACGAAGTGGGTATTCATCCACGAAAGCTTATGCTCCAATACATCTGTTAGTCTATAAGGTGTCACAGGACTCTTCGTTGCTTTTTACAGATCGAGACTAACACAGCTACCCCTCTGGTCTTTTAATATTGCATCCCAGAGTGATCTGTGCATAAAAAATTCCAAGAGAGATTTTATTTATAAAAAAGAACTATGGAAGCAGATGTGAAAGCACTATATTAATAAAGAGAGACCCTGCCTGCCTGCAATTTTACGAGCTAAAGCTGTGATCTCTTCAGATTTCACCAACTTAAGTTTGGCAGAGTCAAACTGGGCCACAGTACTTAGATAAGAGACCTCTGTAGAAAACCAAGAGGCTACAGTTTTGATAATTCAGTAGGTAAATACTCTTCTCTCCAAGTCAACAGTGAACCAGTGCATCAGGAAAGGGTTAGGGAGGATATTGCACACCGTAGGTGCTAGCTTTTTAATGAATCGTAAAATGGAGGCCCTAGCTATTTGAGGTCCAACTTGGGTAATTGCATTTGGGCTGTCTACATTGCCTCTGTAATTCAACTGGATGTGGTGGGTGAAATCCTAGCTCTATTCAAGTCAATGGCAATACACCCATGGAGTTCAATGGGACCTGGATTTCACTTGGTTTCCTTGCTGTCTGTTCCAAACTAGTGCTTCTGTGCAGTGTTCAATAGTTACTGCACTTCAGTGGAGGGCAGAATGATTTTATATAATGCATACTCTCCTGATCCTGCTGTCCTTACAAAGGACAAACTCCCGTTGTGTTCAATGGGAGTTTTGTCTGCTTAGGACTCAACTAGAAGCCCACGATTGTGCCTGTACAGGGGAGCTAAGGGACATAGGCCTGGTCTACACTGTGGGGGGGGGTGTCAATCTAAGATATGCAACTTCAGCTACGAGAATAGCGTAGCTGAGGTCGACGTATCTTAGATCGAATTAAAATTACTTACTTCGCGTCCTCGCGGCACTGGATCGATGGCTGCGGCTCCCCCGTCGACTTTGCTTCCGCCTCTCGCACTGCTGGAGTTCAGCAGTCGACGCAAGAGCGATCGGGGATCGATTTATCGCGTCTACACTACACGTGATAAATCGATCCCCGATAGATCAATCACTACCTGCCAATTCGGCGGGTAGTGTAGACATACCCATAGGGAGCAGAGGAGCTGAATGGGGAGAAATTAGCTGGTCCAGGCTGCTACTCCCCAGCTCATGCAGCTTGGCAGGGATTTGCAGGGAGGAGCGGGAAATCAGCAGACCTTGACTCCACCACTGCTTCACGGGCACAGAGGGGGATGTAGGCTGCACTAGGGAAAAGGCTAGTGCAAATTACTTCCCACATAGAACAAAGGGGAAGTAGAGACTGAACTTGACTGAGTCCCTGCCCTGGTCCTGTGGCAGTGAAGCTACACACTTCCCCTTCCTTGGGCTGGATTGCAAAGTGCCCATCCAGCCCTTTGTTAACAGTAAGCCAGTCTGGGCTCCATTTGCATATGCGCAGTATGTACATGAAGACAGTATTATGCTTCCATAATGTCTCATAAGTAATCTTTTTTTAAATCAACATGTCCTTTATGGAAAAGTCCTATAGAAATTGCTCTAAAAATAGAGAATTTAATAGAAACTAATGACCTCTCTGTGTGTTTTTTGCCCCATCATATAGAATTCTGTGGCAGGAATTACAGTCTCTATTAAACGTTAAAGGCTAGTTCAACCAGGCTTTCCTTTTCTATCAAATTCTGAAGCAGGTACAAAATAAGTGCTTTGTGAGTGCACATTGAACAGCTATCAGCACTGTTCATGGTCTCAAGAAAATGAAAATTAAGCATTTGTAAAAAAATGAAACTGAAGTAGATCTACAGGTCAAGAGAGACAACATCTTTCATTCACTATTCTAAACTGATGTTTTCCATTAGAAGAACTCTAAATGGAATGTGCCCTGGACCTTTCAAATAAAAGAACAAGGATCAAGACAAGATTATGTAGGATAATGACAAGCAGGAAGCATACATTACTCCGTGTTGTGTAATTCATGCCTATCTATGCACCAAAAAAGTAGATTAATTGCCTATTAACCAGAGTTTAAAAACATTAAATACTATTCTATTTGCACTAAACCCTATTAAGCTAGGTTTCAGAGTAGCAGCCGTGTTAGTCTGTATCCGCAAAAAGAACAGGAGTACTTGTGGCACCTTAGAGACTAACAAATTTATTAGAGCATAAGCTTTCGTGGGCTACAACCCACTTCTGCGGATGCATACCGAAGAAGTGGGTTGTAGCCCATGAAAGCTTATGCTCTAATAAATTTGTTAGTCTCTAAGGTGCCACAAGTACTCCTGTTCCTATTAAGCTAGATACGTTTCATGACTCAAAATAATTCTACTTTTAGATTTTGACTTAGAATTAGCTTTTTATATTAACTTGTAAATATACATTTGGCCAGAAGCACACTATTGATTTTGCCCTCTTTGTAGACAGCTAACCGTACAAAACACATTTTACTTAAGGTTGAGCAAGTATTATTTGCCTAATGAAAGAGTTCCAAATGCTGCTAACCTAGCTGGTATCATGTGAATTATGGGAAAAGGAAACAGTTCTGTTTAGCTGTAATAATTCTGAGTAAGGAAAAAACAGCTGAAGACCTCCTGTTTAATGCATGACAATGAAAAGCGAAGAAAGGAAATGCAGTTTTAACATGTTCCGGATTTCAAAAACATGTGGTTCAATTTTAAGTGGTGGTTTGAATCCTCGACAAGCTACAGTAAACCTAGTGAAGAAGAGGGTATTCCTCTGGTGGTCATAAATCATTTCTCAGAATTGTTGTAAGAAAATTATAAGGATTTGTTTGTATGTGTGATCATAAATGGAAGTATTGTGTTAGTCTATATCTTGAAAGGGAGTTGGGATTTCTCAGACATATGTTTTTTATTGCCTGCAATGTGGTTTGTAGACTCAGCTTTGTTTGCTCTGCTCTGTAAAATAAACAATTAAGAAATGATAAGATATATTTATTTTCCAAACTGTTTCTAATTATACAATGAAAATCCAATGACTATTTTTTCTGTCCTCTTTATTTGGATGGAAATCCAGAAGCAAAAGTTTTATGCAAAACTCACACTTGCATGACTTAAATAAATGGACACTTATTCACAAAATTTGTTTGTGAAATTAGATTTTTTGTGCATGTAATGGGTGTTCATAGAAATTTTGTAGGCTTAGTAGAGGTAGCAGCTCTGCAAATATGGCCCCAAATATTTTATCGTATTAGAAATTAACAATAACTCACCAGTTAAATTTTCATATGCTATCTCTTGTCTCATATAATTTAATGTACTGCTGTAAATAGAAACTAAATAATCTCTCCTTTTTTAAATGCAGCAATGACGACTTAAATTAAATAGATAATATTCCCTGATTAAGAACAAAAGTCCATTGAAGCCTTCCTACTACTTTCTTTTGTCAAACCCCAAAATGGCAGCACTCCAAAGGTTAAACTAAGTGAGAGATTTTCCTATTCAAAAGGAATGCATTCAACATTAATTCAAGCCATTTGCTGTTGCTGAGTCTCCTGGAGGTTCTTGTAGGTGATGTTGCAATTTGGAAAAAATATATGGCAGGTGAATTTACCTTTGGGGATAATAGAAGGTTTGATCATGACCCACTTTTCTATAGATATAACTCAGAATATTTCTTCCATGGGGTGGATTATCCAGGGCAGTCTCTTCTTTGCTTATTCCAATGACCTGGTTATAGATCATTACAAGTCTTTACCCAAGAAGATTATCTCTAGGTTCTACATCCAAAGATATCCCATATGATTAGACTCTCCCAAGCTTTATCTGAATCTTCTCACAGTGCCATGTGAGACTCTCCCTCAAGTCTTCCATTGCAGACACTTGTAACAAAGGCCTGGTCTACACTACGACTTTAATTCGGATTTAGCTGCGTTAATCCGAATTAATCCTTAACCCGTCCACACAACGGAGCCAGTTACTTCGAATTAAAGGGCACTTAAAATCGATTTCTGTACTCCACCCCGACGAGCGGAGTAGCACCAAAATCGATTTTGTTAATTCGAATTAGGGGTAGTGTGGCCGCACACCACCGAATTAATGTGGTTAAAAACCGAATTAAGGTGCTTAGTGTGGCCGCGCACAATCGAATTTATACAATCTGTTTCCCAAATTCGAATTATCTAAATTCGAATTAATCTCGTAGTGTAGACGTACCCCAAATCAGTGTAACAAAGTAACAAATTGCTGTGAGCTGCTAATAGACATCCCATGTATAATATTATAGCTATTCTTGGGATCATCCATTTACCCCAAAGCTGTACTGAGCAGCTGGAAGTGTTAGTTCCCCATGCAAGCATCCATGGAAGTGCTGTCCCCCAAACACACTTGGAACCCTATAAAATACTTCTCACCAAGGACAGTTGCGTTTGTGCAATAATAATAATTGAGCTGGTCAAAACTTTTTGTTCAAAAAAGGTTTTGATGAAAAATTGTTCGTTTGTTTTTCATTTTACCACCTAGAAAAAGAGTAAAAATACCGGAGACACAGGAAAATCAAAATCCCCCAAATTTTTGGTTTTTGAAAAACAAAAAATGTTCAGTGGAAGACTTTTTTTCCCCCAATTTTTTAAAAATTTTCCACAAAAAACAATGACCATTTTCCAGAAACTCTAAATAACAGTAACTCTCTCACTGTAACACAACATCTCTTGTAAGTCCCTCCTTAACTTTTCTTTCACAGCATGGGACTCCAAGACTCTTTATTTTGGCTAGGTGGTGCCATCTGTTCTGCATTTGGGATCTGCCTACCTTCACGGTTTGTAAGAGCCAAAATGTGGGCAGCTGCAGTGCATTTTTATCTCCCTTTTGGAGGAAAACAGCAACTCAAACAGGCATTGGATGGTCACGTGCTGCCACACTTTAGAAAATAATATTGCCATGTCTGACATTTCCTGTGTGGGGATCTGTGAGATTACCCCATTAATCAGTCATTTGTGGCATCAACCATCTCAATTTTCTTAAATTAATCTAAAACGTTCTTGCTAGCTTTTGTCCCACAAGAAGCAAAATATTTTAATAAACAGAGCTTTACATAGAACTATGTAAATCTCAGCATTTTTACTTTTCACAAGGGCTCATGGAAACATTTGTTTCAATCTGCTTAAATTCACAAGTCAGGAGTTTCAGATTCAAACCTTTTCCAAAGCCTTGGCAAAATCTGCCTTCAAAAAGTTTCATTTCAGAACCACGGAAAACCTCTGATTTCACACAATTTCATTGCCATCCACAAACCAGGCAAAAATTATTTGAAAGGGAGTCCAGATTCACCTGGAAGATTCGCAATCATCAGCAAACCCCTCAGTTAACCTGATCTGAGTTTTTGAGTTTGCACTGAAACCCCGAACCAGCTGGATTTCATGTGGCCTCAGGTTCTGTTGCCAACAGTTTGCAGAGTGCTACTTTTAAACAAGGGTTGAACTTCCTTCTAACAGGCTTTCTTTATTCAAACTGTTTAGTTGTGTAGCGTTTTTACATTCACTTCCTATTTGTTCCTAACACATGAGGAAAGACATCCTGGGGCCTGCTTTCCCCAGTAGCAGCTCCTCTCTTTTCAATGTCACATTGGAGAGGTATGGTTACAATTACACAAAGGAGTTATTCTGCAGAACTCAGCAAGTTCTGGATAGTCTTCACTGTTAATTGTGCAAGTTGACCTCTGAAGCTAGGTTTACTGCCTTATGGGCCATTTTAGTGTTCAGAAAAGAGATACTTACATGTGATAATGGTTGCCACTTCCACTGACTCAACTGTGTCAAATCTACGGCCTTCAATAAAGTCACTGTACCAATAAATTTAATGAGAATGAACTAAACAGCTTTCCAATGCTATAAAATACCTAAGTTTCCAGCCCTAGCAAGGGAGGGCACTGGACCACCCTATTGTGCTGCACTGTTGGCAAGCGTCCTTTCGCACCCTCTAAGTGTTCCTTGCATGTCATTTTCCCTCTCTGTACTCTGACTTGATTATCATTATGGCTAAATTATAAACATGAATCACATGGACAGCTACGGAAAGAAGTCATATCTCATTATTATGATGTCATAAAACAGCTATATAGCCGGGCTTTGACATCATATGACTTCTTGGAAGTGTGGAGAAAAATGCAATCCAACTTTTAGAGAGTTAAACAAGAGACAATGATACGATTGACTGAGTTACACTGGATATCATTATTCTCTTCACAACCCAGTAATGTCCATTTGCTGGATCTGAAAGAAGGCCAAGTCAGTTTTAACTCAGGCTCTTTAACCAAAAGTCCTTTCTTTGTCTGTTGGTCCCTGGAGAATGCAGTCTGCACCAGTACATGCTGTATATATCTCCAGCTGGTGATAGCTCTCTGGAGCTGTTACAAGCTGAGTGAATCTGCCTAACTACACACCACTGGTCTTAGCTCCTGGAGGGCTGTGGTCCCTCTCCCCCATGGAATTACACACAATCCCTCAATAGCACATAAACATTTGCATTTTTAATACAATGGACTCCTAAAATACTTACTCTTAATTCAGTAAAGTTTGTCAAGGATATTGCAACATATTGTCATATCTGTCACTCATAGGTCATCATGATTTAAAATTTAATTTTAAATAGGGTTGTTTCTGTTTTTTTTTTTTTTAAAAAAACAACCCCCTGTATTTAATTTAATAAAAAAAAAACCAACAATTTTTAAAAAAAATCTATTTTTATCCACCCTGGATTTAAGCATGCAACTGTCATTAGTATTCCTAATTACTGCTTCAAAATATCCCCAAGCTCATAAAAACTACTCTAATCAGAGAAGGGTGTTCTTGTTCCCACAGTCACCTCTCTGTTTTGTTGTTACCTCTAGAGAGTTGGGATATATTAAGCTCAGTTGAAAAAAGAATAGAATCTTCAGCTGAAAAGAACAGAAACAGACCAATATGCTCTTCAGTAAGTCACTACATTAGGAGTCAGGAAGCCTGGCTTCTATCCCTGGCTCCGCCACTGACCAGCTGTGTGACCTTGACCAAGTCACTTCAGTTCTCTGTGCCGCTGTTTCCCCTTCAACTCTTTGCCAGTCGTATTTAGACTATAAACTGTTTGGGGCTGGCACTATCACTTACTGTGTGTTTGTACAGTGCCTAGAACAGTGGGGCCCTGATCTCAGTCAGGGCTTCCAGTCACCATTGTAATACAAATAATAATGTACATAGACTAAGGCCTGGTCTACACTATGAGTTTAGGTCGACTTTAGCCGCGTTAAATCGAATTAAGCCTGGACACGTTCACACGACGAAGCCCTTTCTTTCGACTTAAAGGGCCCTTTAAACCGGTTTCTTTACTCCACCTCCGACGAGGCGATTAGCGATAAAATCGGCCTTAGGGGGTCGGAATTGGGTTAGTGTGGACGGAATTCGACGTTATTGGCCTCCGGGAGCTATCCCACAGTGCTTCATTGTGACCGCTCTGGACAGCACTCTCAACTCAGATGCACTGGCCAGGCAGACAGGAAAAGTCCCGCGAATGTTTGAATTTCATTTCCTGTTTGCTGAGCGTGGAGAGCAAAGGTGACCACGCAGAGCTCATCAGCACAGGTAACCGTGATGGAGTTCCAGGATCGCAAAAGAGCTCCATCATCAGGGCCGGCTCTGGCTTTTTCGCCGCCCCAGGCGAAAAAGCCTCCAGCCACCCCCCCCCCCCGGGGGGGGGGGCGGCCGGAGCCCTGGGGGGAGGGCGGCGAGCCCCAGCTGGGGCTCGGCTCTCCCCCTCTGGGGGCCAGAGCGCCGGGGGCAGGGCAGCGAGCCCCGGCTGGGGCTCGGCTCTCCCCCCCGGCAGCCGGGGGGAGGGCGGCCACAGCGCCGGGGGGAGGGCAGCGAGCCCGGCTGTGGCCCCGCTCTCCCCGGCGGCCGGAGCGCCGCGCCGCCGCCCCCCTCCAGGTGCCGCACCAAGCACCAGCTTGGGTGCCTGGTGCCTGGAGCCGGCCCTGTCCATCATGGACAGAACGGGAGGTACGGGATCTGCTCGCCATATGGGGAGATGAATCAGTGCTGGCTGAACTCCGAAGCAGTAAACAAAATGGCAAAATATTAGAAAAGGTCTCCAAGGCCATGAAGGACAGAGGCCATAACAGGGACGCACAGCAGTGCCGCGTGAAAATTAAGGAGCTAAGGCAAGCCTACCACAAAGCCAGAGAAGCAAACGGAAGGTCCGGGGCTGAGCCGCAAACATGCCGCTTCTACGCGGAGCTGCATGCCATTCTAGGGGGTGCAGCCACCACTACCCCAACTGTGTGCTATGAGTCCCTCACTGGAGAAACACAGAGGGAAGCGGGTTCGGGGTACGAGGAAGATGAGGATGAAGATAATGTAAATAGCTCACAGCAGCAAGGAAGCGGAGAAACCGGTTTCCCCAACAGCCAGGATATGTTTATCACGCTGGACCTGGAACCAGTAACCCCTGAACTCACCCAAGACCCTGTGGGCACACAGGGGACCTCTGGTGAGTGTGCCTTTGTAAATATTACACATGGTTTAAAAGCAAGCGTGTTTAATGATTAATGATTAATTTGCCCTGGCAATCGCGGCCAGTACAGCTACTGGAAAAGTCTGTTAACGTGTATGGGGATGGAGCGGAAATCCTCCAGGGACATCTCCAGAAAGCTCTCCTTCATGTACTCCCAAAGCCTTTGCAAAAGGTTTCTGGGGAGGGCTGCCTTATCCCGTCCGCCATGGTAGGACACTTTACCACGCCAGGCCAGTAGCACGTAGTCTGGAATCATTGCATAACAAAGCATGGCAGCGTATGGTCCCGGTGTTTGCTGGCATGCAGACAACATCCATTCCTTATCGCTCTTTGTTATCCTCAGGAGAGTGATATCATTCACGGTCACCTGGTTGAAATGGGGCAATTTTATTAAGGGGACATTCAGAGGTGCCCCTTCCTGCTCTGCTGAACAGAAATATTCCCTGCTGTTAGCCACGCGGTGGGGGGGAGGGGTGAAGTGATCATCCCAGAGAATTGGGTGTGTGGGGGAGGGGAATTAGCTGGGTTTGTGCTGCACGTTAACCCTGAAACCGCAGCCCCTCCTTTTACATTGCAAACCCATTTTAAATGGCCAACCCAACGGGTGCTTGGTATGGTTAATGAGAGCAGTACTGTTTGAAACCATCCCCACATGTTAAGAAGGTTAAAAAAGCCAAAAGACTGTGTCTTACCATGGCTGCCTGCAAGCTGAAATCTGTGGCCTGGCACTGCGTGAGTGATCTCTCACACCAAACCGGCAGGCCCTCAATATAAGAGGAAAAATGCAACCTTGTAACGAAAGCACATGTGCTGTGTGATGTGAACAGCAAAATTTAACGTGAAAGAGTGTACCCATTGTTCTCTAAAATGTATCTTTTTTAACCACCTCTCCCTTCTCCTCCACCAGCTGCAAATCTTTCTTCTTCACAGAGGCTAGTGAATATTCGAAAGCGGAAGCGAAGGACGCGTGATGAAATGTTTACAGAACTACAGACTGCCTCCCACGCTGACAGAGCCCAGCAGAATGCGTGGAGGCAGTCAATGACTGATTATAGAAAAGCCCAATATGAGCGAGAGGAGAGGTGGCGTGCTGAATCTCGGGCTCAAGAGGAGAGGTGGCGGGCTGAATCGCGGGCTGAAGATGAGAGGTGGCATCAGCTTGCACACAGAAGGCAAGAGTCGATGCTCTGGCTGCTGGAGCATCAAACTGATATGCTCCTGCGTATGGTTGAGCTGCAGGAAAGGCAGCAGGAGCACAGACCGCCGCTACAGCCCCTGTGTAACCAACAGCCCTCCTCCCCAAGTCCCATTGCCTCCTCACCCAGATGCCCAAGAACACGGTGGGGGGGCCTCCGGCCACCCAGTCACTCGACCCCAGATGATTTCCTGAGCAATAAGTGTTAAAGTTTTAAAGTTTTAAACTGCAGTGTGTCCTTTTCCTTCCCTCCTCCCCCACCCATCCGGGGCTAACTTTGAAATTATCCCCCTAGTTGTGTGATGAATTAATAAAGAATGCATGAATGTGAAGTAACAATGACTTTATTGCCTCTGCAAGTGGTGCTCGAAGGGGGGAGGGTAGGGGAGGGTGGGGTGGTTGGTTTACAGGGAAGTAGAGTTAACTGGGTGGGGGGGGAGGGGCGGAGGGTTCATCAAGGAGAGAAAAACAGAAGTTTCACACCGTAGCCTGGCCAGTCACAAAACTCGTTTTCAAAGCTTCTCTGATGCGCACCGCGCCCTGCTGTGCTCCTCTAACCGCCCTGGTGTCTGGCTGCGCGTAATCAGCGGCCAGGCGATTTGCCTCAACCTCCCACCCCGCCATAAATGTCTCCCCCTTACTCTCACAGATATTGTGGAGCGCACAGCAAGCAGCAATAACAATGGGGATGTTCTTTTAGCTAAGGTCTGAGCGAGTCAGTAAGCTGTGCCAGCGCGCTTTTAAACGCCCAAATGCACATTCCACCACCATTCGGCACTTTCTCAGCCTGTAGTTGAACAGGTCCTGACTCCTGTCCAGGCTGCCTGTGTACGGCTTCATGAGCCATGGCATTAAGGGGTAGGCTGGGTCCCCAAGGATCACGATAGGCATTTCAACATCCCCAACGGTTATTTTCTGGTCCGGGAAGAAAGTCCCTTCCTCCAGCTTTCGAAACAGAACAGAGTGCCTGAAGACGCGAGCATCATGTACCCTTCCCGGCCAGCCCACGTTGATGTCGGTGAAACGTCCCTTGTGATCCACCAGGGCTTGCAGCAGCATTGAAAAGTACCCCTTGCGGTTTATGTACTCGGTGGCTTGGTGCTCCGGTGCCAAGATAGGGATATGGGTTCCGTCTATCGCCCCACCACAGTTTGGGAATCCATTGCAGCAAAGCCATCCACTATGGCCTGCACGTTTCCCAGAGTCACTACCCTTGATATCACCAGGTCTCTCATTGCCCTGGCAACTTGGATCACAGCAGCCCCCACAGTAGATTTGCCCACTCCAAATTGATTCCCGACTGACCGGTAGCTGTCTGGCGTTGCAAGCTTCCACAGGGCTATCGCCACTCGCTTCTCAACTGTGAGGGCTGCTCTCATCCTGGTATTCTGGCGCTCAGGGCCGGCTCTGGCTTTTTCGCCGCCCCAGGCGAAAAAGCCTCCGGCCGGAGCCCCCCCCACGGGGGGGGGCGGCCGGAGCCCCGGGGGGGGGGCGGCGGGCCCCGGGGGGGGCCCGGGCCCCCCCCCCCCGCCGCCCGGGGCGCCGCGCCGCCGCCCCCCTCCAGGTGCCGCCCCAAGCACCAGCTTGGGTGCTTGGTGCCTGGAGCCGGCCCTGCTGGCGCTTCAGGGCAGGGGAAAGCAAGTCACAAAGTTCCATGAAAGTGCCCTTACGCATGCGAAAGTTTCGCAGCCACTGGGAATCGTCCCACACCTGCAGCACCATGCGGTCCCACCAGTCTGTGCTTGTTTCCCGGACCCAGAATCGGCGTTCCACGGCATCAAACTGCCCCAGGAACACCATGATTTCCACATTGCTGGGGCCTGTGCCTTGTGAGAGGTCTAGGTCCATGTCCATTTCCTCATCACTCTCGTCGCCGCGCTGCAATCGCCTCCTCCTCGGCTGGTCCTGGTTTTGCTTTGGCATGTCCTGGCTCTGCATATACTCCAGGACAATGCGCGTGGTGTTCATAGTGCTCATAATTGCCGCCATGATCTGAGCGGGCTCCATGATCCCAGTGCTAGCTATGGCGTCTGGTCTGAAAAAAGGCGCGAAACTAGTATCTGACGGACCAGGGGAAGGAGGGAAGGAGGGAGGGAGGGAGGGAGGGAGGGGCGAGTGACGACATGGCGTACAGGTACAGAGAATTAAAATCAAGAAAGGTGGCTGTGCATCAGGGAGAAACACAAACAACTGTCACACAGAATGGCCCCCCCCCAGAGATTTAACTCAAAAGCCTGCGTTTAGCAGGCCGTTGATTTGACGGAGGGAGGGGGGAAGGAAATGAATACAGAACAAATCTATTTTTTACATCTTAAGACGACGGTCCAGCATGACTGATAGCCCTCGGCATTTTCTGGGTGCTTGGCAGCAAATACTGGGCGCTTGGCAGTTAGCCTTCAGGCCTATTGCACGATCTGCTGCTCAGGGAAGACTCTGCTAACGTGCGATGAGCCAACAGGGCGCTTGGCAGAAAATGGCATACTACGACTGATAACCATCATCATCAAGACAGTTCCATAGGACTGAGCATGTCTGCCCAGGTGCCCATGATCGACAGCCACTGCTGTACGACGAGGACGGTTACCAGTCGTAATAAACCATCTACTGCCAAAAGGCAAAGGGCTGGTGCAATGCAGCCCCACGGCTGCCGGCACCCAGATCGCCAATGAAGGCTACCAGTCATGCTGCACCGTCTACCGCCAAAAGGCAGTTAGCTGCTGCTGCTGTGTAGCAATGCAGTCCCACGTCTGCCGGCACCCAGATGACATATGGTGACGGTGAGCTGAGCTGAGCGGGCTCCATGCTTGCCGTGGTATGTTGTCTGCACAGGTAACCCAGGTAAAAAGGCGCGAATCTATTGTCTGCCGTTGCTCTGACGGAGGGGGAGGGGCCTGACGACATGTACCCAGAACCCCCCGCGACACTGTTTTGCATCATTCGGGCATTGGGATCTCAACCCAGAATTCCTATGGGCGGCGGAGACTGCAGGAACTGTGGGATAGCTACCGATAGTGCAATGCTCCGGAAGTCGACTCTAGCCTTGGTACTGTGGACGCGGTCCGCCGACTAGAGCACTTAGAGCATTTTATGTGGGGACACACAAAATCGGCTGTATACAACCGATTTCTATAAAACCGGCTTCTATTAATTCGATCTAATTTCATAGTGTAGACATACCCTACGGCCTTGTCTACCCTGGGGACATTGGCCATTGTTAGCCAGCCACTGGTGTAGTTTCACAAGTGCAAACCTCTAGTATATACAAGCAAGGTCACTATAAATGGTGATTTTAATTGTACTGGTGCAGACTAACCTGGTTTCAAATAAGGGGAAACCACACCATTGCAAACAGCAGTTTATGGTGACTTTGCTAGTTTACCCTGGTGCATCTACACTGGTGGCTGTAACCAGGCCAAGTCCTCAGTGCAGGCAAGACCATAATATTCATCCATTTCCCTCCATGTGTCTCACCAAAACACGTGGGGAGGGTTTTGGAGTTTTTTTTGCTATAACTCATTTTCTTGTGGAGGTAAGAAGAGAACACAGGAGAGAAGAATTTTTTGCTGTTACTTCTAAGAATTGCCTCTTATTAACAAATCTCCCAGGAACAAACTTTACAAGTTCTGTTTTCCTCTGGCTCACAGAGAGCTACTGAAGTATTAGTAACAGGAAGAAGTGCATGTTTCATTTCTATTACTCATTATTCAGATTCCATTTACATGGGCTGCCCTGTGCTCCTTTCCAAGAGTCTCAGTGAGTGTCTGTCAGCCTATGTCATCTTGAATGGCACAAAATTATTATACCCTATTTGTAAGCTTCTCATAGAAGAAATAGCACAATGAGGCCCACTGGTGCATTTTGATGTCTATGACCAATTCGCCCTCTTTAAAATGAGAAAGCACTGGAGCGCAACACTAGCGCACCACTGTGTCAGTTTTCCTGTCAAAATTCAACTTGCCTTCCAGCAAACTAAACCCACTCACATGTTGAAAAACAACTGCGTATGGTTCATGTTTTGAGCCTGTCACAAACCACAGGAGTTCTGAACCCTAATAAATGGAACGACCTCGGTTAAAGACACAACTAAACTTTTATAGCATTGTATAAAAATCTCAGAAAGAGCTGGCGATTGGGGGTGTAATGTGATATTTGGGAAACTAACCCTAATCTCTGGTTACTGACCCTTATCTTGCTTGCTACTCCTACAGAAAGCTCAAGTAGCTGTGGAAAGGCAACTATGAACTGATCTAAGCTTTGGCATAGACAGTAATGGTATGGTTCCACCAATGAAAGAACCGCTTCGCTTGTGTTAGTTCAGTATGACCTTGCAAGAGATTGCTTCCTAAGGTCTGTTAAAGGTCTATGAAACCCAAGGAGAAGACTAGGAAACTGGTGTTTTCTGTTATTCCCATCTAAATTATGCCATTGTAAAAAGGTGATCTTAGATTAAAAAGAACATGAAACTATCAGCACAGAGCTACTGATTTTTTGTCTGAGGAAGGTGTCTCTGTTTAGATTTGTAGAATTCTTCAACCAGATGGAGTCAGCAGGGAGGGGCTATGAGGAAAAGAGCAGCACTAGGAAAAGAAATCTTAAAAATTGTATCATCCTGTCACAGGCTAACTCCTGCCATCCCTCCTCAGGTGAAACCTGCAGTGGCTTTGCATCTCTATTATACAGGCACAATGCTTTCAGTGATGGACACTCGAGCTGTGCTCTCCCTCTTCCCAGCCACCATAGCTCAGTTTCCTAGAAGTCATAATTATATCCTTAATTTATGAAATGAAATCCCCTGGATATCTGGATATTTAGTCCATGATGTGAATGGACTTTGTGGGAGAAGAAGATGTAAAAGAGCTGTTGACAAAGTATGTGAATTTAACAGTAATAATCACACTCAGTACTTATCATCTAAATATCTAAAAACATCAGTATCATCCCTGCTTGATGGATGGGAAAATTGAAGCATAGAGCAGTTAAGTGACTTGACCAAAGCCACACAACAAGCCAGTGGCAGACTCAGGACTATAACCCAGATCTCGACTCCTAGTCTTGTGCTCTCACTTACCAGACCAGGTTGCCTTCCATCTGAAAATTAACTGTAGGCAGAATGTCATACCCTCATTCACGTGTGGTAGTACCTTATTTTGCAAATAGTCCCTTTGACTTCAGTGGGAAGTCATAATGGAGAAAGGCATTACTCAATGTGAGAAGGGGCATCACGGTCTGGCCCGCTAGTGAGGATCTTACTACCACTGAAGTTTTGCTATTGACTTCAGTAGGAGCAGGATCACACCTCTGACCAGATTGTCAGCGGGTATGAATCAGCATAGCTCCATTAATCAGTACTTCTGGATCCATTTACACTAGCTGAGAATCTGGCTAGTTATTGACAGTAACAACATTCCTGTCTCTGTTTTTTTACTAGCAAGATTCTTATGCAAGTTATCTCAAGATATTAGTTAGCATGTGTTTATAAACCTGCAGCCTTACATTTTCAGATATATTGTTTTACATCATGTTGGACTGATATTTACACACATTGGTAGCCTACAAATGAATTTCTTCACAAAACATTTTACCTAATGTAAATTCTTCTTTGATTTGCATAGAGCCAAACAGAAACATGAGTATTTGCTGAACAGAACATATTATAGAAGACCAATACGTAACAATATAATATGGACCATTGCATAACACGCTGTAGAAAGATTACTGTATAGTAGGCATGAAAAAATTTTGTAAGAAGTAAGAGACAAGGTGGATGAGGTAATATTTTTTTATTGAGTACCTTTCCCAGACCTGAAGAAGAGCTCTGCATAGCAGGAAAGCTTGTTTCTCTCTCCAAAAGAAGTTGGTCCAGCAAAAAATATTACTTCACTCACCATGTCTCTCTAATATTCTGGGACAGAGATGGCTACATCATTGCCTACAACAATGTAAGAGTGGCAGCTGACTTTGTGCTCTATGTACTCTATATGCAGTACTCTTGTTGAATTCAGTAAGTGACCTGCATGTGGAGTGCTGGCAGGAGGAGGCCATAAGGTTATTTTAAATACATATTTTTAATATGGAAAACTCTACTAAATTGACAACATTTAAACCACAATTTCAAGGCAACTTTATGTAGATGGAATCATAGTTTAGTCACATTTAGCTGTGTGTAAATACACAAAGTATTTTCTGTAAACATTCATAGGACCAGGGCGGCTCCAGGCACCGGCGCAGCAAGCGCGTGCCTGGGGCGGCAAGCCACGCGGGGCAGCCTGCCGGTCGCTGTGAGGGCGGCAGTCAGGCGCCCTTCGGGCGGCGTGCCTGCGGGAGGTCTGCCGGTCCCGCGGTTTTGGCGACAATTCGGTGGCGGGACCAGCAGATCACCCGCAGAAACACTGCCGAATCTGCGTGACCACGGACCGCCTGCAGGCATGCCGCCGAAGGCCGCCTCACTGCTGTGCTTGGGGTGGCAAAACACATAGAGCCGTCCCTGCATAAGACAAAAAGGATTGAATTTGCCTCACCTGAGTTCTTCTCTTTTCCTTGTGTTCACTTTCTGCAAATGTTCTAGCAACCCTTCCTGCTCCCATTAAACCCAATTGCTTAACACCCTTGATTTAGAGTAGACTGTTAAAGCTTGTTTCTGCCTCACTGAAGTCAATGGAAGCTTTGCCATTCTTTTAATTGGCAGAGGATCAGACCTTAGGCCTTGTGTCCCTTCTGTCTGTGAATTGCCAGTCGAATTAGACAGCAATATCATTCTTCTATGTTACTGCCTGGTCCAAAGACCACTGAAGCCAATGGGAATCTTTTTCAGGAAATAAATTGATCACCACAAATTGTTTGAACAGCTGTCATAGTTCTCCTGATCCCTATTTTACAGGGAAGGAGACTAAGAAGCACAGATTATTTGTCCAATTTACACAGTAAGTGGCAAACCCACCTTAATTGTCAGTTTGCTGCTGTAACCAGTAGGTGATGTTGCCTCAATCTGAAGACAAAGAAAATTAGATATCAGGGTTTAGAATCCCACCTATAAAAATAAGAAATTGTGTGAGCGACGGTGATCCTCTATGAAAAAGAGATGGGTTGAAATCCTATGCTGTTCTGCATAGGCTCTTATACCACCCTCATCACCGTAGGATCTGAGCCCCTTGCAGCAGTGCATTAAGCAACATGACTGACATCTGTCACCTGGAATTCATTTTCTCTCGCGCTTTCTCCAGGGGGAGAATTGTACATGCAATGGAGCTTTTTGTTTCCTTACAGGACTAGAGCGTCTCTACCCGCAAGTCAGGGATCCAGTTCCGCCGTGGGACTTGAATCTGGTACTGTCGCAGCTCACGGGTCCCCCCTTCGAGCCTATGGCTTTGTGCTCTCTCCTCCTCCTTTCTTGGAAGGTCGTGTTCCTGGTTGCAGTGACGTCGGCCCGCTGAGTATCTGAGATTTGGGCGCTCACCTTGGAACCGCCGTACATGGTCTTCTACAAGGACAAGGTCCAACTCAGACCACACCTGGCGTTTCTCCCCAAGGTGGTCTCTCAGTTTAATTGGAGGACATTTACCTACCCGACTTCCCGAAGCTGCAAAAATTGGAGGAGGAGCGTAGGCTACATGCCTTGGATGTCCGGCAGGCTCTGGCCTTCTACATTGACAGAACCAGGTCGTTCCATAAGTCAATGCAACTATTCGTCGCAGTGGGCAACAGGATGAAAGGTTGCCTCATATCCACTCAAAGAATTTCTTCTTGGATCACGGCCTGCATTCGCTTCTGCTATGACCAAGCGAAAGTGCCACCTCCGGCGATCGTCATCACCCACTCTACCAGGGCGCAGGCCTCCTCAGCAGCTTTTCTGGCCCATGTGCCTATTCAGGACATCTGCAGAGCAGCCACCTGTCGTCTGTCCATACCTTTATGTCCCACTATGCGCTGACCCAGCAGGCCTGGGACGATGCTGGCTTTGGCAAGGCAGTACTGCAAGCCACTAAACTGTGAACTCGGAGCCCACATCCGTGGATACTGCTTGTGAGTCACTTAAAATGTAATCAACATGAGCAAGCACTCGAAGAAGAAAAAACGGTTACCTACCTTTCATAACTGTTGTTCTTCAAGATGTGTTGCTCATGTCCATTTAATTTCCTGCCCTCCTACCCCACTGTCGGAGTTGACAGAAAGAAGGAACTGAGGGGGTGCAGGGCCAGCAGCACCTGATATACCACCGCATGGGAGCGCTACTACAGGGGGCGCCACAGCCAGCCCTACGGATACCGCTAAGGCAGAAATCTCTGGCAACTGTGCACATGGGTGCACACACACCTACAATGGAATGAACATGAGCAACACATCTCGAAGAACAACAGTTACAAAAGTTAGGTAACCGTTTTATCTTTAATTCTGATGCTTGTGCCAAAATATTACAAGCACATAGGGTAAGTCAGATAATTCACTCTTTGAAGACTCCACTGCTAACCTCAACTCCAGTGAGGGGAGCTGAATATGGAGCTTTAGCCTCTCACAAGCTTGAGTTCATTTTTGAATGTTACGTATATGTAGCATTTGTAAAATGTGGTTTAATTTTGTCATTTAGGGGCCTGAGGGAAGAAACAAAACAAATCCCTTATCATTTCAAGCTTCTACTCATTGAGTTTCCTAGTCCCTACACAGCAAACCCCACCTAAGAATAGCCTCTATGTTCCATTCCTTTTAAAAAGGAGGCTGTATCCTAATTTAAACTACCGTTTAATTCTATACTGAGATACCTTGAAAGAGGGACACAGTTAATACCAGATGATTTGTGTTTCCTAAAACATATCAGAATACAAACAATAAAAGACTGGGTAGGAACAAGCAATAAAATGAAAAAAAACTATCATAAACTAATTGCAAATCAAATGCAGGAGTCTATAGATTTGTACCACAACAATCTAGGACAAAGAATCATCAAAAAAACAGCTGTCTAATGTACGATACAAAAATCAAAAGGCATGACAGTCACTGTGCTTGAATAGCTTTCTCTCTCTCTCGCTGGGTAATCTGGGGGCTTCTTTAAAAGAAAAGTGAATGAACTACCAAGGCAAAAGATGTCACCAACAGATGAGTTTTCTTCAGGCGAAAAGATAATGCAACTCACCCCTAGAGTAACTTCTCTGTAATTTACCTGTAGCATTACCTACATCCTACTGATGAGCCCATCTGTCTCAAAGCCAGCAACATATCCAATTTCCTGAACAGCTGTTTGTCAAAACCTACCCCAGGGTCCTGTGAACACTGAGACCTGCCTTTTTATTGCCCTTATCAGCTAACTATTATTGCCACTTTTATAACTGCGAAGCTCAGTTAGTGATAAATGAGTTCCTAAAATCTGAGAAGCTATTTTCTCACTGTCTCTCTCATCATGTTGCCCTAGAAGAGCCATAGGATTATCTTAATTATTGGGGGGGGGGGTTTCTTCCCCACACTCTTTGCAAATGTTTCCCTTTTGTGAAGCTATTGCACCTTGCTGTTCTTGGCAGAAGCAATAATTGCCTCCAATGTAATGAGATTTCACAGTTGGTGTGGGCATGTTACCAGTTTCTGTGATCAGTCTGGGTTGTTTGGTTTGTGTTTTGTTTTTGCTGTTAGTTTTGGGTGAACTAGTTTTATATTACCTGTTGAAACACAGCTCAACGATCTTATTGCTTTGGGTTTGTTGAATGGTAATAACAGTATTGTTGATATGCACAGTATACGTTTACCATATTTATTGCAATGCAAAATATCTATTTCTAAGTGACTGTTTATTAAAATTAGACAGACAATCCACCTAATGATTGATCCTGTAGATGGTAAGCAAGGATAGCACCTCAAACACTAGTGAATTTATCTTCACAGCATCCCTATGTAGCCAGGAAACCTCATCTCCATGGGACAGATGGGGGAAGTCAGGCACATAGACAGTAAATGCCAAATTCACAAAGATACGTAGGCCTAACTGCCTCGTTAGGTGCCTCTGCCCAATATTTAGATGACACTGACATTTTCCAAACCACTGCTCAGCTGCTACTTAACCCAGTAGGCACCTAAGTTTCCGCAGCTGGTAATTCAGAAAGCTGCCTAAGTCCTGACGCTGCCACCTGGCTAATGAGCTGCTTGGCGCCCTAGCGCAAGCCAAAGCGCCGGTAACCTGAAACTAGGATCTCAAATTAGGCATTTCTCCTGCTATCTCGCCAGCAGGGCCTGATCCCATAAGCATGCTCTGAACATACCTGCAAGATTGGCCTCTACTGGTGAGCACACCTAAGACCAGATCAGTCCACACAGGTGGAGAGCCAAATGCAGCCAGTGTTTACAAAACATACATGAGTCTGTTTGCTTGAATGGGGGTGGTGACAAACTGTACACAAGAAACTCCCTTTTCTGAGTCCTCAAGTTCCTTGTTTCCCGAAGCAGCAGCCTCCCTTGATCCAGTCTCTCTCTGGTCTCAAACAAACCTAAAAGCTTACTAAGACAGTTATGGCTTCCCCAGTCGCTGAGTTTTACACCTCTGACTCAAAGCTCCTCCTCTGGGACTCTGGCCTTCACAAACGTGAGCCTGAGCATCAACCCTCCCTTCCTGCTGTTGCTTTGCAATACAAAGAATCCTCAGAGATTTAACTGACAAAGGAGGGTCCTTTAACAACCCACACAATCAATGACCCCAAAAGACAAGCCATTAGCACCTTTATTCCAAGCACTAGAAAATGCACTGAAGGGATCAGCCCTTCACTGGCAGGGGGCTGTACTAGATGACCCAACACCTCTTTTCCATCTCTAATTTCTATGAAAGGCTCCATCCTCTGAATCAAGGCCAGCCAAAAATAAGGGACCTTTGACATATGGGTTGGCTACTAGCAAGGGTGGATTAGAAATGTATTTAAAACTATTCTTCTGAGATTGTATAAACCCTGCAAACCAGGCAGTCTACCTGTTCCTGTCTGCTCTTATTAAATCATTCCTGCACTTGCTGCTATTGCTCTCCTTTGAGGCTGTTTGGAGGCTTCCATGCTGCTTTGGAGAAGTCTTGATTTATTTTCACAGCTTCATCATACCCTAGGCCTGGTCTACACTACGAGTTTAGGTCGACTTTAGCCGCGTTAAATCGACTTAAGCCTGGACACGTTTACACTACGAAGCCCTTTCTGTCGACTTAAAGGGCCCTTTAAACCGGTTTCCTAACACCACCTCGACAAGGGGATTAGCGATAAAATCGGCCTTAGGGGGTCGGAATTGGGTTAGTGTGGACGGAATTCGACATTACTGGCCTCCGGGAGCTATCCCACAGTGCTTCATTGTGACCGCTCTGGACAGCACTCTCATCTCAGATGCACTGGCCAGGTAGACAGGAAAAGCCCCGCGAACGTTTGAATTTCATTTCCTGTTTGCTCAGCGTGGAGAGCACAGGTGACCATGCAGAGCCCATCAGCACAGGTAACCGTGATGGAGTCCCAGTCCCAGTCCCAGGATCGCAGAAGAGCTCCAGCCTGGACCGAGCGGGAGGTACGGGATCTGATCGCCATCTGGGGAGATGAAGCAGTGCTCGCCGAACTCCGAAACAGTAAAAGAAACGGCAAAACATTAGAAAAGATCTCCAAGGCCATGAAGGACAGAGGCCATAACAGGGACGCACAGCAGTGCCGCGTGAAAATTAAGGAGCTAAGGCAAGCCTACCACAAAGTCAGAGACGCAAACGGAAGGTCCGGGGCAGAGCCGCAAACATGCCGCTACTACGCGGAGCTGCATGCCATTCTAGGGGGTGCAGCCACCATTAGCCCAAGCGTGTTCTATGAGTCCCTCTCTGGAAACGGGGAAGCGGGTTCGGCGGACGAGGAAGATGAGGATGGAGAGAACATATATAGCTCACAGCAGCAAGGAAGCGGAGAAACCAGTTACCCCAACAGCCAGGATATGTTTGTCACCCTGGACCTGGAACCAGTAACCCCCGAACTCACCCAAGACCCTGAGGGCACACAGGGGACCTCTGGTGAGTGTACCTTTGCAAAAATTACACATGGTTTAAAAACAAGCGTGTTTAATGATTAATTTGCCCTGGCAATCGCGGCCAGTACAGCTACTGGAAAAGTCTGTTAACGTGTATGGGGATGGAGCGGAAATCCTCCAGGGACATCTCCAGAAAGCTCTCCTTCATGTACTCCCAAAGCCTTTGCAAAAGGTTTCTGGGGAGGGCTGCCTTATCCTGTCCGCCATGGTAGGACACTTTACCACGCCAGGCCAGTAGCACGTAGTCTGGAATCATTGCATAACAAAGCATGGCAGCGTATGGTCCCGGTGTTTGCTGGCATGCAGACAACATCCATTCCTTATCGCTCTTTGTTATCCTCAGGAGAGTGATATCATTCACGGTCACCTGGTT
>NW_020664435.1:43187833-43202919 GCF_002925995.2 Terrapene triunguis
AACAATGACTTTATTGCCTCTGCAAGTGGTGCTCGAAGGGGGGAGGGTAGTAGGGGAGGGTGGGGTGGTTGGTTTGCAGGGAAGTAGAGTTAACAGGGTGGTGGGGGAGGGGCAGAGGGTTCATCAAGGAGCAACAAACAGAAGTTTCACTCCGTAGCCTGGCCAGTCACAAAACTGGTTTTCAACGCTTCTCTGATGCGCACCGCGCCCTGCTGTGCTCCTCTAACCGCCCTGGTGTCTGGCTGCGCGTAATCAGCGGCCAGGCGATTTGCCTCAACCTCCCACCCCGCCATAAATGTCTCCCCCTTACTTTCACATATATTGTGGAGCGCACAGCAAGCAGCAATAACAATGGGGATATTCTTTTCGCTAAGGTCTGAGCGAGTCAGTAAGCTGCGCCAGCGCGCTTTTAAACGGCCAAATGCACATTCCACCACCATTCGGCACTTGCTCAGCCTGTAGTTGAACAGGTCCTGACTACTGTCCAGGCTGCCTGTGTACGGCTTCATGAGCCATGGCATTAAGGGGTAGGCTGGGTCCCCAAGGATAACGATAGGCATTTCAACATCCCCAATGGTTATTTTCTGGTCCGGGAAGAAAGTCCCTTCCTCCAGCTTTCGAAACAGAAGAGACTGCCTGAAGACGCGAGCATCATGTACCCTTCCCGGCCAGCCCACGTTGATGTCGGTGAAACGTCCCTTGTGATCCACCAGGGCTTGCAGCAGCATTGAAAAGTACCCCTTGCGGTTTATGTAGTCGGTGGCTTGGTGCGCCGGTGCCAAGATAGGGATATGGGTTCCGTCTATCGCCCCACCACAGTTTGGGAATCCCATTGCAGCAAAGCATCCACTATGGTCTGCACGTTTCCCAGAGTCACTACCCTTGATATCACCAGGTCTCTCATTGCCCTGGCAACTTGGATCACAGCAGCCCCCACAGTAGATTTGCCCACTCCAAATTGATTCCCGACTGACCGGTAGCTGTCTGGCGTTGCAAGCTTCCACAGGGCTATCGCCACTCGCTTCTCCACTGTGAGGGCTGCTCTCATCCTGGTATTCTGGCGCTTCAGGGCAGGGGAAAGCAAGTCACAAAGTTCCATGAAAGTGCCCTTACGCATGCGAAAGTTTCGCAGCCACTGGGCATCGTCCCAGACCTGCAACACGATGCGGTCCCACCAGTCTGTGCTTGTTTCCCGGGCCCAGAATCGGCGGTCCACGGCATGAACCTGCCCCAGTAACACCACGATTTCCACATTGCTGGGGCCTGTGCCTTGTGAGAGGTCCATGTCAATTTCCTCATCACTATCGTCGCCGCGCTGCAATCGCCTCCTCCTCAGCTGGTCCTGGTTTGGCTTTGGCATGTCCAGGAGGCTCTGCATATGCTCCAGGACAATGCGCGTGGTGTTCATAGTGCTCATAATTGCCGCGGTGATCTGAGCGGGCTCCATGATCCCAGTGCTGGCTATGGCGTCTGGTCTGAAAAAAGGCGCGAAAGTAGTATCTGACGGACCAGGGGAAGAAGGGAGGGAGGGAGAGAGGGAGGGAGGGAGGGGCGAGTGACGACATGGCGTACAGGTACAGGGAATTAAAATCAAGAAAGGTGGCTTTGCATCAGGGAGAAACACAAACAACTGTCACACAGAATGCCCCCCCCAAAGATTGAACTCAAAAGCCTGGGTTTAGCAGGAGGGAGGGGGGAAGCAAATGAATACAGAATAAATCTATTTTTTACATCTTAAGACGACGGTGCAGCATGACTGATAGCCCTTGGCATTTTCTGGGTGCTTGGCAGCAAATACTGGGCGCTTGGCAGTAAGCCTTCAGGTCTACTGCACAATATGATGCCCACTGCAGTATGACAACGACGGATACCAGTCATAATATACTATCTTCTGCCCAAAAGGCAAGGGGTTGCTGCTGTGTAGCAATCTAGCCCCACGTCTGCCAGCCCCATGTCTGCCAGCACCCAGATCGCCATCGGCCTCTTCTGGGTGCTTAGCAGACAATACTGGGCACTTGGCAGAAAATAGCATACTACGACTCTGCTAACGTGCAATGAGCCAACAGGGCGCCTGGCAGAAAATAGCATACTACGACTGATAACCATCATTGTCTGCCCGGGTGCCCATGATCGACAGCCACTGCAGTACGACGACGACGGTTACCAGTCGTAATAAACCATCTTCTACCAAAAGGCAAGGGGCTGGTGCAATGCAGCCCTACGGCTGCCAGCCCCACAGCTGCCAGCACCCAGATAGCCAATGAAGGCTACCAGTCATGCTGCACCGTCTACCGCCAAAAGGCAGTAAGCTGCTGCTGCTGTTTAGCAATGCAGTCCCACGTTTGCCGGCACCCGGAAGACATATGGTGACGGTGAGCTGAGCTGAGCGGGCTCAATGCTTGGCGTGGTATGTTGTCTGCACAGGTAACCCAGGTAAAAAGGCGTGAATCTATTGTCTGCCGTTGCTGTGACGGCGGGGGAGGGGCCTGACGCAATGTACCCAGAACCCCTCGCGGCACTGCTTTGCATCATCCGGGCATTGCGATCTCAACCCATAATTCCAATGGGCGCCGGAGACTCCGGGAACTGTGGGATAGGTACCATAGTGCAATGCGCCGGAAGTCGACGCTAGCCTCGGTACTGTGGACGCGGTCCGCCGACTTCATGCACTTAGAGCATTTTATGTGGGGACACACACAATCGGCTGCATACAACCGGTTTCTATAAAACCGGCTTCTATAAATCCGACCTAATTTTGTAGTGTAGACATACCCCTAGAAACTAAGCAAAGGAAGGTAGAGGGCACTAAGTAGTAGGGGAGGAGAAAACAAAACAGAAAACTGGTACTGACAGCTTAGCACTTAGCAAACTTCCTTCCCTCTTCCCAAAGCAGTGCTTCCCAACATCAGGGCAAGAACGTACATTATTATGAAACCATCAGATATGCACTAGGCATTTTACAGATAAATGTGAGAAGTCCCATTGCCAAGAGATTTATAATACAAGGACTCAATTCTGCACTCGTAAGTTTTAATGGGTGCTTTGCCATTGACTTCAACAGGAGTAGGATCCCTCACTCCCCAAATGTTTAATATTGAAGTAAATGGGAGTTTTGCACATTAATTCTGATGCAGCGTCCACTGAAGTCAACAAAAAGACTCCCTTTAATGTCCATGGGTAGGGTTGCCAGGTGTCCGGTTTTCAATGGGACAGTCCAGTTGAAAGGGGATCTGTAGAGTGTCCGGTCACATGTACTGACCGGACACCAAAAGTCCAGTTACCACTGGGGGGGAGGGGTGCAAGGGAGGAGGCGCTGGGTCATCAACTCATATCAGTGAGCTGTGACACTTTTGTATTTTTATGTCTGATTTTGTAAGCAAGTAGTTTTTAAGTGAGGTGAAACTTGGAGGTATGCAAGACAAATCAGACTCCTGAAAGGGGTACAGTAGTCTTGAAAGGGTGAGAGTCCCTGGGTTAGAGCACTCACCTGGGAGTGGAAGACTCCTGTTCAAATCCTCTCTCTCAGTCTAGCAGAGAGGGGAATTGAACCCCACATCCCAGGTGAGTGCTCTAACCACTAGGCTAACAGTTAGAAGATGGGCACCAACTCCTCCCTTCCCTTTTGGTGTTAAGTGAGGCAGGTACCTAACTCATTTTCTCAAGAACTGATTTAGCAGCCTATTGCAGGTACAGTGGGTTCCTGCTCACAAATGGCTAAGCAGAGCTAGGCACCTAAGTCCGGGTAATAGGATGTTGCCTATCAGAGAGAGGCAGGACTTAGTACACCCTCTCGCCTCTGTATCTCCTATTGGCTTACTTACGAGGCTCCCTGCCCAGCATGCTGGCTTTTGTGGGTTGCATTCTTAGGTGCCTCTCTCTCCCCATTCATTTTACAGGGAGCCTAGGCATCTAACAAAAAAATTTTGGATCACAGTGTTGTTCCTGTCCTTTTTCTAGCATTCTAGAAATCAGGCACTGCAATGCTCAGCTTTGCAATGCTGAGGTCCCTTTGGGGATCCCACACCTATGACTTCATTGGTACTGGTCACTAGCGTAAAGTTGAGCACATGCATAGGTGCCTTGCTGGATCTGTGCCAGAGTATCCTGCACCTTGCAGGATCAAGCCCCTACCTATTCTTATAAATACAGATAAATACTCATGTTTCTTCTCTGAATTAATATTGTGGTAACAATGATTAAAATAAATTAATTTATTAAAAGCATTTATCAGCTTGATAACATCAATTACAAGTTTTTAACTATTCAGATAGCTAAATTTGCAAAAAACCCAAAACTCTGACGTCCCCTAGAAATATAGGCCGAACACAATTTAAATATCACAGGCAAGCAATGATGAGACAATGGTAAAACACCAATTTACTTCAGTGGGCTAGGATTTCACCCCATCATGGTAATAGGACATTAAGCAACATTCAAGTCAGTCTGTTTTATTTGTGTTAAATTTTCTTAATACATATTGTAATACAAACAATATTTTTAAATCAAGGTAATATTTGGAAACATGATACCTGATTAGTTTTTTTTTTTTTAAATGTAGTTTTCATAATGTACTGTATTCTGCATAAACACCAACAGAAAGCACAAAAACACAATATTAAATTAAAATATACTTAAGATATCCCTCCAGGTTTGACACTATAGAAATATAAAAACTTTGTAAAAGTAATAAAATATATTCAGATAAAAAATTTTTACAGTTGTAAAATGTTTAGAACACACATTGAAGCAGAATGTCATTATACAGGAATGGCAGTCTGCTATAAACCAAATTATCTTTCCTATATATAAGCAGCATTAGAAAGTCTAAAGTATTTCCCTTCTGTAATGGACAAGTTTATTACAATGAACTACTGCATGTAACATACATACTGTATAGTAGTAACCTACAGGGCTGCATATATGCATTAGAATAGGTTCTGTTTATCCATCTTTATCTGTATGGGCCAGATTCTGTCACCCTTGTTCATACTGCACAGTACCTTACATTGCAATTACCTGCACTGGAACTACTCACAGAGAAAAGTACCACTCTATGTGAGCAAGGACTCCACAGCATTGGAGCAAAATGTTGTTTATAAATGGATTTTGCACTTGAAGTATCCAATGTACAGGATTCTGATATTAGAAAGAGTTAACATTACATTGATTTGACTAAAGGAGTTCAAGAATGGTCAACAAAAGTGGATAAAATAAACCAATTATAGGGAAAATATGCAATTTGGTTACATTCTGGGTACCATAACGTTAACGTTCATTTTAACTATGCCCAATTCCTTTTGAATAATATTTGGTGTACGATTACAGTGCACTGTTGGTGATCATGTCATACAGTACATGGTACTGGCTTCAGAGCACATATAAAAATATGGAGGCCCATAGTCTGCTCTTAGTTACACTGGTGTAAATCAAAAGTGATTCCTAGTTACTCCAGACTTACGTTCGTGTAACCAAAGGCAAAATCTGGACTGAAATATAGATGTAGGGTATTTTTAGTGAGGAGGGCAAGGAAACAATTGGCTACAACCCACTTGAAAGTGAAATTTGCTGTAAACTATTGTTAAAGAAGTATGGAGAGAAAGTGATCTGTCCTAATCTGCCTGCATCCTCTGAGATAACAATAGTGAAAGAGAAGCAGTATTTGTGATGTTTAGTTTAACCACTTAGGAGCCAGACTTTGCATTCCGGCCATAGTGAATCCAAAACTGCCTTTGACTTGAAAGTTTTGGGGTTGCTAGGAGTGCAGAATCAGGAGCATAGTGTAGTGAAGCACTTCTACTCTGAAAGCTTTTCCTTAGCCTTAATATTTATAATACTCACTGGTACCTGCCTAGTGCCATTTCTAAACAATACATAAAACACATAAAAAGTAAGCAATTACAGCATGTACATGATCTGTGCAGTAAAAAATTTCACTGAGTACATCCATATTAGGACACACAAGCAATTCCATAAATATTGTAATCCCATTCAAATACAGCATAGTCAAAATGAGCAGGACTGCATCTAGGCAAATGACATCATGTTGATTATATCATGATAATTCCTGTATTTTACTCTGGGGACACAGGGTCAGATTCTGATCTCAGTTACACAGGTTTAAATTTGGAGTGACTCTACTAACTTGTAGTTACATCAGTATAAATCTGGGATAACAGTGCAGAATGTGGCCTCCTGTCCACAATATAACTTAAGACAGGAAAACACTGAAGGAAAAACAAGGCCATTATATCTATGGGAGAAGGTGCCTTTCCTAACGTGCCTATACTATGCTGAGGGAGAGACTCAGCTGCTTCCTGGGGTTTTGCTTTATTAACAAAGAAATCACCAATAACTAGGGCCCTACCAAATTCACAGCCATGAAAAACGCATCATGGACCGTGAAATCTGGTCTCCCCCCGTGAAATCTGGTCCTTTCTGTACTTTTTACCCTATACTATACAGATTTCACCAGTGTTTCTCAAACTGGGGGTCCTGACCCAAAAGGGAATTGGGGGGGGGGAGGTCGCAAGGTTATTTTACTTCTGTGCTGCCTTCAGAACTGGGTAGCCAGAGAGTGGCAGCTGTTGGCCAGGTTCCTAGCTCTGACGGCAGCGCCCCACCAGCAGCAGTGCAGAAGTAAGGGTGACAATACCATACCATGTCACCCTTACTTCTGTGCTGCTGGCAGCGGTGCGGCCTTCAGAGCTGGGATCCCCGCCAGCAGCCATCGCTCTCCAGGTGCCCAGCTCTGAAGGCAGAGCCGCCGCCGCCAGCAGCGGTGCAGAAATAAGGGTAGCTGTAGCGCAACCTCCCCCCTCCAATAACCTTTTGACCTCCCCTCAGAACTCCTTTTTGAGTCAGGACCCCTACAATTATAACACTGTGAAATTTCAGATTTAAACAGCTGAAATCATGACGTGTATGAGTTTTTTAATCCTATGACCGTGAAATTGACCAAAATGGACCGTGAATTTGGTAGAGCCCTAGCAATAACACAAAGCTCAGCACAAGCCTTCTCTCCAAACTTAGCTTCTCCTGGACATCCAACCTCAGGGCTGCTCAGCCCACAGTGGCTCTCTAAAGATCCACTTGTACCTCCCATATATCCTTGTGAAGTAACAAGCCTCCCTCTGTGAGGCAGCAGAACCCATTCAACCTTTTTTCCACTAAAAATCAACACCTGCTAACAGGGTAGGGTATTTAGGCAAACACTGCCAGCTTGTTGCAACCTGCTTTCCTTTAAACACATTAAACCATTTAAGAATTATTTGAATACTTTGCTTTACAGGGCAGTCTCACAGGAATTAAGCTCACTGATTTGTTTGTTGCCCAGTCTAACTAGGAGCCAGAAATGCTACTGCTCTCAAGTGAAAGGGCTCCTCCATATAAATCTGTTCAAGACAAATGCTCTAGTTCCAAGAGAGGTTTTGTTTTCTTCATATTAAATGTTCTCTACAGCCACAAAAATATTTTCCAAGTGTTGAGAACTCTCAGTCAGGGATGAAGTTTTACTTCTGCAGTACTGGAGTTTATCGATCCCACCTAATCGTCTAGTCAGAGTTGGTGAAATACTGGCCCACTGAAATCAGTGAGAGTTTTGCCTTTGGGTTTGTCTACATGGTGCAGCAAAGCACATTAGAGGGATGTGACCTGTAGAGCGCTCAAACATGTCATATTCTAACTGCCCCACGTAGACCCTGCTGGCGTGCACTACAAGGTATCTAGTTCACATTAACATAGTCTGAAACAAGTCTATGATAATACGAAGTAGTAACCTTTTAGAGTGAACTGACAGGGTCTACACAGTGCAGTAAGAACGCAACACGTTAGGCTATGTCTACACTACGCAGCTTTTAGCGACACGGCTGTGCTGCTATATCCATGCTGCTAGAAGACATGCAGCGTAGCCGCTGTTTGTCGACAGGAGAGAGCTCTCCTGCCAACAAAAAACTTTCAACCCCAAAGAGCAGCGTTAGCGCTGTTGGCAGGACAGTGCTCCTGCTGACAAAGCGCTGTTCGCATCAGCGCTTGTCGACAAAACTTTTGTCTTTCAGGGTTTTTTTTTTTTTTTTTTTTAAAACACCTGTGAACGACAAAAGTTTTGTCTTTCACTTGCCAGTTTAGACAAAGCCTTAGAGTGCTCTACACATCATACCACTCTAGAGTGCTTTTTGGTGCCATGTAAACAATGGAGCCAGAATTTTACCCAATGTGGTTTGCACTGCTATGCTGTCTTCAGTACCATATCACTGCTGTGCTACCTTGCAATGAACTACTGAGAGTATATAGATTAAGGCCTTGTGTACACTACACAGTTCTGTTGACAAAGCAGTGGAGGTGTACACACTGAAATACTTCTCCCGTCGATGTAACTCCCCAACTATGCCAACATAATAAAACTACCTCAACAAAAGGCTTAGGGCTTATGTCGATGTAGTCCGGGCAACCTAGCGTCTGTGTAGACACTGCATTCCTTACATGAGCTGTTGGCTGTCATTCTTGTCTATTTCACTGCTCTGCTGGAGCCATGAAATTGACAAGAAAGCCGGTTCCCGGCCTGCTGCCCAGTCTCCGCTCCAAGTCGGGCTGCCACCAGGGCTCCCCACTGGGAGCCCTGCTGCCCCCTGAGGTCCCAGCTCCCCACCGGGAGCACAGCATCCAACTGGACTCCCAGCACGACTCTTCCCCCCCTCCCCACAGCTGGGAGCATGGAGGCAAGAAGCCCCAGGTGGCTTCCCCTTAGCTCCCGGCTGGGAGTGTGGAGGTGAGAAGCCCTGGGGGGCAGCTGGTCTCCCAGTGGGGAGCTGAGTGGAGATGATAGCCCTGGCTCTCAGTTCCCCACATTACCCCTCTTCAGTAAGTGGAAGCTCTCCTGGTGAGGACACGTACCGCTGACAGAAGGAGGGTGGTGTGGACATCAGCCACCACAGTAATTAATGCAGTGGCTTTAAGTTGACCTAACATAGGTCGACTTATCTTTGCAGCGTAGACAAAACCTAAGACTTTTTCCTCCGCAAATCAGAGATCCACTGGATGGAGATGAGAAGGAGGTCAGGCTGAAAGCCTTCAACCTCTGCATATTCCTATGAGTGCAGAGAGTAAGTGTATGGTAGGAAGGGACAGGGAAGAACTGATGCAGGAAGTTAAGATTGCGGACCTGATTACAAAGCTCTAGGCAACAACAGAGTAGCCTGGTGGAAGTTACCCACCCTAATTTTGCCTCTCATAAAAAATTATAGACTTAGACTACTTTGCAAATCTCTCATACTTTTCATCCCTAGTGTCCTACAAAATTCGCAGTCCATTTTGGTCAATTTCACGGTCATAGGATTTTAAAAATCATACACTTCATGATTTCAGCTATTTAAATCTGAAATTTAATTCACAGTGTTGCAATTATAGGAATCCTGACCCAAAAAGGAGTGGGGGGGGTCCCAAGGTTATGGGGGGGTGGTTGCGGTACTGTTACGCTTACTTCTGTGCTGCTGAAGGCAGTGCCGCCACCAGCAGCAGCGCAGAAGTATGGTATTGCCACCCTTACTTCTGCACTGCTGCTGGCGGAGCGCTGCCTTCAGAGCTGGGCACCTGGCCAACAGCCGCCGCTCTCCAGCCACCCAGCTCTGAAGGTAGTGCAGAAGTAAGGTTGACAATACCACGACCCCCCCTAAAATAACCTGGCAACCCCCCTACATCTCCTTTTTGGGTCAGGATGCCCAATTTGAGAAATGCTGGTCTCCCCCGTGAAATCTGTATAGTATAGGGTAAAAAGCACACCAAAGACCAGATTTCATGGAGGGGGGGGGGAAGAGACCAGATTTCACAGTCCATGATGCTTTTATGGCCGTGAATTTGGTAGGGCCCCACTGACATCCCAAACATAGTGAAGGCATAATGAAGAACGTGGGTCTACATATATAAACACTTATGCACACAACTAAGCTAGGCTTATCTCATGCATAGCAACACACACACACACACACACACAGCACTCTGAACAGGGAAAGAACGCCCCAGGTACCTGCATATTAGACTAGACTTGAGGTAGCCTCCAGCTGCATTTTCCATCATGCCAATTTTCCATCATCCCATGTGGATTATCTATGTGCCCACATGGGACGAGGGAGAGGGAAAGTGCTGCGCCACTTTTCCCATATAAGCCAGAATTTGGTCCTAACAAAGGAAATGAGAAAGAGGCAAGAAGAAGCGAAAGCAGTGTCTGCACAGAATAGAAGAAGAGTGGAGAAAATGAGAGAGTCTTGATACAGTAGGAAAGAAGGAAAGACCAGAAGGAAAGAAGTTTGATGGAAGGCCTGGAAAAAGAGCAAACAAAAGTCAATGCTATTAATTACATTTTCTTATTAGAGCTGACTGAACATTTTCACCAAAAAGATGCATTTTTGATTTAAATGTTTTTAAGCCAAAATTAAAAATAAAATAATAATAATAATTTTCTCAACAAATCATCGTGGAACAAACATTTATTTCAAAAAGTTTCATTTTGTTTCTTCTGAGATTTTTGTTGTTGTTGTTGATCTGGGGGGGTTAAGAAGCTTTTTTGCGGGAGGTGTTTCCCTTGCTTTCTCTTTTTTGTTCCCTCCAAACACATTTTTTGGGGGGGAAAAAGCTAAAAAAAAAAAAAAAAAAAAAGTGAGAAAGAAAAAGTGGAAGGAAACACCCATTCCCCCAAAGACACTTAAAACCATTTTTTCCCATTATAAATAACACTAAAATTGTCATTTACCTTACATTTTTGAGGGGCTGGGGAGGGGGGTGAATATTACATTATATTTGTTGACCAACCCTCTTTCTTACATTCTAAGCATGAATGCTGAGCCGTTACCCTTTTGCCTTTAGTCTGAAGCACACTTTCTCCCTGCCTATATACGGGAAACACTGCTATGTCAGAGCCTGACAAGATGAGTTTGTAATACCTAAGGCAAGTGCATGTAGTCCTTGCATTACCCAGCTGTAGTAAGGGATAATGGTATTTGAAATCAGGCCTAGATTGTTTGGGTGTCTTTGCTCTTGCCAATTTCAGTACTTTTTTTTTTTTTAATAGCATTTTATTCTATTTACCTTCCCTCATATTTTTGTAGGTCCTGCAAAATCTGAGTTCAAGAGAATGCTTTGTAAGAAGCAGAGCCTGAGCTGGACTCCTGACACTACGATCCAAGATGTCAACAGAGCAATCCCTTTGGAAAAGCAGAAACATTACTTTTGTTTAGATGATAATCCAACCAAAGATTATTTTTAAAATGTTCCTAGTGGTAAGAATATTTTAATGCAATGTTCTGTACATGTTCACACAATCTATGGTTCTGAACATATGTAGTATGACAAAATTCAAAACCCATTGCAAACTGTCCATTCAGGCTTACTTCACTCGAAAGTAACTAAGATGAAATCCATAAAATAGATATGCTGGTGCTATGTTCATGGGCGATCTGATTGATTCTTCCACGCACACAGTCAAGAGAAATGGATATCAATGTACCATTATGCACTTCGAAAGAAGAGCGGAGGGACACACTGGTCCATATACTTCCCTCAGGCATCTGACCTCCAATTTGCTGGCCAATTGCTGTGGGTTGCATCTGATCACTGATCAAATGATTTAGAGTCACTTTGAGTACATTACATGAGTGGATCAGCTTTAAATTAAAAGCAATGCTAGCAACTCCCCTTTCAGTAAATCTGAAGTACTTTTGAGCAAGTTCTCCAGAAGAAACAAGCTGTATTTGTTTCTCACTGGCTGAGACCTGGGTGAAATCCAGTAATTTGTTTCTGACAGCTCCTGTAGGCAGTCGTGTAACAGAGACTGTGGCTGAGATGGCAGTGGAAACTGCAGATGGGATCCAGATGAGGCTAAGCATACTAATTCCAGAGCTGTCTCCAAAATATCGAACGTTACATTGAGCTGGAGAAAGGATCTCAAAGCTAAGTAGATCTCCACTGTTGACTTTTGTGGCCCCAGAAGCAGATATTGATGTGTCTCTGTAATTTACACCAGATTTATACATGTTCATTAATTCTCGGTTAGTACCATTCCTATTGATATAAGAGACCAAGGAAAAGCCTTCACGAACACATGTATGGCCCATGGAATAGAGTGCTTGGTGAAAAACAAATTTTATGACACCTGTTTCAGTGAACTTTATAGCTCTGCCATCGTGAGATAAACTTAGCATGTAAGGGTCAGAAACGGAAATAACTTTAAAAGTAGGTCGATAGTTAGTTTGGTAGTGCATTGCAGTTGACATCTGTGCACTCATAGCCACCGCACCTGTATCATGGGACAACCAAAACAAACTGAGTGGAGTATTAAGGTCAAAAATATTTAAGTCTTTACTTTGGTTGCAGAATTGATTTGGACTCTTCAGAAAGAGAGAGAGAGTTTGGCTTGGTTCCACCTCTGCCGCGCTGCTTAAACTTGTGCTCTGAAAATATTTTCCTTCTGGTTGTTCGATACGAACACCACTCAGTTCACAGCCTTCCTCAGTGTCATTTAATTTCAAGGACAGCTGGAGAAAGTTTCTGCAGTTGTGCTTTACAGCAAAATTGAGGTCAGTCCACATCAAACCATGTTGCCTGAATACCAGGCTGTTATCTTCAACAGATACAACTTCACAGTGAAGCTTTCCCTTTATCTTCAAGTTTAAACCAGGGTAGACCTGAGAAGTGCCAGACTTTACTGAGGGTAAAATAATGTTTGCAGCCCACGATTCAGAAAGCTTGTTCTCGCTGGCTGCTGAACAAACAGTGTCAGTGACTGGGGAGCAAGGGAAAGCTACTATTCCGTCTTCACACTCTGAACAAGCCTGGCATTCCTGCATTTCTTTATTAAAGAAATATTCCTCTCCACACAGTCCCAAGGCTGCATCTTTTTCAGCAATTCCAAGGCATCGGAAGCCACCTGTTTGTAGGAAGTAGGCAGTTTTAGTCACAGGCACACCTTCTGAGCCATTTGACACTAACAAAGTAAAAGTAGGTTATTCAATATTGTCAGAGCACCCTTGATTCCAAGCATGCAGGGAGCTGCAGGGATCCCAGCCCCCAGTGCATGTTAGGAAACTTAGGGGAGCGGGAAGCTGATGGGGGGCTGCCGGTCCACCATGGTTCCAGGCCCCCACCAGCTCGCTCCAAAGGGCTGCTCTTTCTGCAAGCAGTGGACAAAGCAGGCGGCTGCCAAACAATGTTATAAGGGAGCATTGCGCAACTTTAAACAAGCATGTTCTCTAATAGATCAGCAACGTAACAATGAAACAACGTTAACCGGGACGACTTTAAGAGAGGAGTTACTGTACATTCATCCCTTCTAAAAGTGGTTTATATTGTAGAAAAGGATTTTTTTCTTAAATGTGGTTTGCTTCTTAACATTTTTTAATATATATTTAAGCAAGTTTTTAGACTTTAGCTTTATAGTTTTTTGTGGGCGGGGTAAGGAGGGACGTCTACTGTTCTTCTCAGTTCACTGACGAGTCTTCAAATCTGCACACTGCATGACTAACCCTGGATCATCTAAGAAGAAAGATAATCTACCTCCGATTCTTCTTTGAGCTTCTCCCCGCCCCCCGCCCTCCCAATCAAACACACACACACCCGCACACTCCTCTTTTGAGGTATTTCCTGAATTAAAGAATAAGCATTTATTCCAGGGAGCCCTGTAGAAAATCTCTGCAGCACTAGGCCATATAAGCTCCCTAGGAGCACAGATGCATAGCACAGACTGATCTATTGAGAGATCAGGACTGCGCGCTGCAGAAAGCGCACTCCCACTAAACAACGACAGCCATTTTACAATCCAGATTCTAGCAGAGCTCCTCAGAGAGTGGGTCAGAGCAATGGAGAATAGAAGGCTCCTCATTTCATGCAACTGTATCCTGACTTGCTCTCTTTTTCCCTTCACACTAGAGCTGTGCAGATCACAGGAGTTGGTGAAGCTGGAACCACCTTTGCGTGTAGTTCCATGGAGGCTCCACATCCAACTCTCGGCCTCACGTGTCAGAGCTAATTCCCATCCACCTTCCCCTCCCAAAGCAGAATCTGATTTCAATGTCCCCATGAACAAGTACATTGGGCTTGTGTAAGCTAAGGGACTATCTTGAACAAATAGGAACAGGCCCTGGAAATAGCAATCTTCCTTAACAATTAAAACAATTAAGTTATTGGGAGAAGGGAACTCTCCCCCTCCTCCATGGCTGAAATGGGGTGATTTACAGAGGATGGAGATTGTTGACCCAAATTGCTGCCAGTGATGCAGGGTAACCCCCTTCACCTTTGTATGGGCCATCATTACATTGAGTGTTCCCTTCCTTTTGCCCCCATTGCTATGGAGTTTGGGTGGGAAGGCAATGGGAGTGCCAGAGAAAGGACAATCTTTAACCTGAAGGACCCTTCTCATCTCCTTGACTGACAGTCCAATAGCAGAGCTCATAACCAGTGAAACACTGTATTCTGGCCATGTAGTTCCTTTCAATTCTTGCCTGGCTGACAGGCAAAAAAGAACCCTCTTTGCTGATTTAGCATGCTCATTGTGTCTGTGAACTTCATAATGTGGCAGTCAGGCCCACAAGTGATTGGGAAGGGGCCACTTAAGGTAGGTGTGTCAGGCCAAAGCTGGGGTGGAGAAGTTATTAGAATTTGTGGTTCTGAGTTACTTTGGTGCTTTTGAAAATGCCATCCTAAGAAACTGGAGGTGAAAACTGGGGCTTCACGTCTCAATACTAGACAATACTATTGCTACAAGGCGCTTCAGATACTGCAGAGGGGGGAGCTATATAAGTACACGGATTACCGTATATACTCGATCATAAGCCGGTTCGTTTATAAGCCGACCCCCCAAGATGGAAAAATTTTATGACCCATTCATAAGCCGACCCTATAATTCAGGGGTCAGCAAACTTTGACTCCAGGGCCATCAGGATAAGCCGCTGGTGGGCCGAGATGGTTTGTTTACCTTGAGCGTCCGCAGGCATGGAGGTAAACCTAAGTAAACAAAGTGTCCCCGCATGCCAGCTGCTTACCCTGATAGGCCGGGACAGCAACTAGCGAGGAAATGTTTTTTGTTTTTTTTTTTTTGGGGGGGG
>NW_020664435.1:43203019-43333237 GCF_002925995.2 Terrapene triunguis
TGGGGGGGGGGGAGAGAAGTTGGGGGGAGGGGGAGTAACCCCTGTGACCACCCCCCACATGACCCCACCCCCTAGCCCGGGACCCCCACACTCTCTCCATCCCATCCCTTTCCACCTTATCTGGGGAAGGCCAGGGGAGGATTTCTCTGGCCTGCCTGGAGCTGCTCCGGCAGGCTGGGCAGTGCGGCCGCAGCCTGCTCCGGCGGGCCAGACTGGGCGGCGCAGCCGCAGCATGTTCCAGCGGGCTTGGCCGGGCGGCACGACCGCAGCATGTTCCGGCGGGCCGGGCAGCGTGGCCACAGCCTGCTCTGGCGGGCGGGGCCAAGCGGCACGGCTGCAGCCTGCCAGTCCCGGAGCTGCAGCTGCTTCGGAGGCTGGGAGGAGAGCAGTGTGGCCAGAAGCTGAGAGACTCTGGCCTCGCCTCTTCCCTTCTGGCTCTGCTGGCTGTGCTGCCTCTCCTTGCTCCCTCCTTGTTGGGGGGAGGGGCTATGTCCTACCTCTCCCTCTCTATACCTGTTCATAAGCCGACCCCCTTCTCGGATGCTTCCCTTTTTTACTAAAAAAATTCGGCTTATGAACGAGTATATACGGTAGTTTAAAAAAAAAAAATGATAAGCAACTGCAAGAGATAAATGACTCAATTAGCCTTCCATGCCAGTTGGCCAGCAGGGGTAATGCCCTTGATTTCAATGGTGTTACTCCTAATTTACAACAGTGCGAGAAGAGCGTCAGGCCCAAAGGCAGCATGGGCATTAAAAAGCCAAACAGAAGTAAGGAAAGCACCAGAGGCTGTGAAGAGTGTTATTCCTGAAGCAGCCTATTGGTCTCCTAAGATTTGTTTTCATTCTTACAGCCTACCTCTCTGTGCCGGGTGCCTTTGATTTTCATTGATTCCAGCATCCTAAGCACTTCAGGACCCAGCACCTAGCAGGACAGTGCTCTTAATTGCCTTCTTGTTCTGTCACTGAAGATGTGCTTAGTCACAGAAAGGTAGGAACTTACCTGGAGTATTCAGGCATTTTATTCTCTCACCACAAATGTTGGGAGATTCAATGCATTCGTCTCTGTCCTACAAATCACAAGAATCATATTCATTTCACTTTTAATGAAATGGCTAATATGGAAGCTTTAAAACAGGAAAACACTTACCTGGAACGCCAAATGAAAAACATTTTAGTTCAATTATATAAAGCATCCAGTTAAACCAAGTCAGGTTTGTAAACTGACAGCCACTTAACTGTACTGGTTTTAATTATTTTGTAAAATAAACTTCTGAGGATTCAAATTCTCTCTCTCCCTGACCATATCCTCCTCTCCCACAATTCCCTGCTCTGTCTCGCATTTCTTCTGTGTCCTCTGAGCCATCAGCCTCCAATTTCGTACACACTCTGTTCCATCCTCCCCCACTAGCCGCCTTCTCCCTCCATGCTATTCCCCAATCTCAGCCAGTCTGAATGTCCATCATCTTTCCATCCCTCAGGTCCTCAAACAATGTCATTTTTCCATCTTCTTTTTCTCCTCTTTCCTCATATTGATGGTCTCACTGAATCATGTCATTTCTCCAGAACTCAACCATCCCTCTCTCTCCCTCCAACCGCCACCAAAACTGTTGTCTGAGCTCTGATTATTTCTTGCCTTGATTATGGAAACCTCCTTCTCTCTGGCCATCCAGACATCCGTCACACCATCCTTTCCATATATCCAGAATGCTGCCACTACAGTCATTTACTCTGTACCTTGCATTGAGTGTTTCCACCCTCTTCTCAGTTTCCTCCCTTCGTTTCCTGTACCAGCTGCATTATCTTTAAACTCTCTCCATGCCTTCAAAGCACTTTGTAACCTGACTCTTACTTACCTTTCTGCTCTGGTCTTCTTTCACAGACCTCCTCACCCACTTAAGCTCTGCCCAAGCTGCATGTCGAACAATCCAACCCATGTCCCTCTTCAGTTCTCAACTCTGGGACTTTTCGTGCCTGCTTATATGTCTGGAACCACCTCTGTGACCTGCTGTTTCCACCCTCTTCTCCAAGTCCCTCCTTAAAATACATTTCCCTAAGGCCCATAAACCACAACCCAATACTGTAAGTTACTGGAAAAGAGATACATATATAAATTGTGGAACTAACAAAACCCAAGCATATTTATCACTGTTCTCATGTCACCTCCTATGTTCGTACAACAGCTATTCAAAATTTTAAGCTCTCTGGGACAAGGGCCTTGTTTTCATATCTGTCTCTAAAACACCTAGTATGCTGCTGGCGATAGAGACAATGAACTGCTGCTAAATACATTTCTTAAAGCAAATACCTTACTGTTAACACAGGTGAACCTAAGAATCCTAAACTTGGCACGGCATAGAAAACTTACACTCAGAGTAGGAGCTCTCTCCTTGCTCTCTCTGAATAGCCTCAGTCTCAGCATGGTATCCTCTGTCTGCCTGACAAAATGCTTGATCTACTTATTAAAATACACAGAATAATATTTCACCTGGCAAATCCGATCGGCGTTTGCAGAACATTCAGACATTTGGAAAAAGCCAGCAGGGCACAAGGTGCATTTTTCACACTGTGATGGTGTCTTTTGGAAATTGCAAAATTCATCACTTTTACAAAGGCCGCAGTCCAGCAAAGACTCCCCAACATCAATCACTTTTGCATCAACTTCTACTTTATGTACAGAGTATGACTTCTGGAGATGATTTCTGACCTGGTTCTGAAGTCCTTGAAGCTGAGCTTCAAAATAACGTTGAATATCCTCATGCAAACTCTGGAATGACATTTGTTTCACTGTGTCGAAAAGCATGCCATACTGGACTTTTATCAGATCCATTTGCTCATACATTTTTCTTTGTTGTTCAAGAATTTCTCGTTGCTGGCTAACTAACGTGCTCTGTTGTTCAGCAAGTTTTTGTTGCAAATCCACAATTATCTTCTGTTGGCTTTTTAACATTTCAACAAATTTCTCTTGGCCTTTTGCAAGCTGCAGTTGTAATATTAGTGCATCTTCAGATGGAACTTCATTTTCTCCTGAAATACAAACAGTCTATTACTTTTCCTGACAAAAAAATAATTTTCCAGATTATATTATCTCCACAACGAAATTCAAAATTCCATCAGATCTTCTTTTAATTAAATGTGATTTAATAAAATATCACCCCTACTTTGAAGATTTAAATGTAAGAAATAACTTTCTCACATATCTTTCCTATAAATAGTCCTTAGGGATGGTGTCCCTAGCATCTATTTGCCAGAAGCTAGGAATGGGTAATAAGGAATGGATCACTTGATGATTTTCTGTTCATTCCCTCTGGGGTACCTGGCATTGGCCACTGTCGGAAGACAGGATACTGGGCTATATGGATCTTTGGTCTCTATGTTTTTATGTCCTTAAATATATGAATCTTGACGCTTGTGTGCACAAGCAAAAATTAAAACCTCTTTAGATTTATCTTCCTAATCAAATGATAATTGACTTTTTTTAAACTACCCTCTGAAGTGAAAACATTTATATTAGGGCTGTCAAGCTATTCAAAAATTAATCACACTGTTAAACAATAGAATACCATTTATTTAAATATTTTTGGATGTTTTCAATATATCAAATATATTGATTTCAATTACCACACAGAATACAAAGTGTACAGTGCTCAATATATATTTATTTTTGATTACAAATATTTGCATAGTAAAAAAAATAGTATTTTTCAATTCACCTAATGCAAATAATGTAGTGCAATCTCTTTATCATGAAAGTTGAACTTACAAATGTAGAATTATGTACAAAAACTAATTGTACTCAAAAATAAAATAATGTAAAACTTTAGAGCCTACAAATCCACTCAGTCCTACTTCTTGTTCAGCCAATTGCTCAGATAAACAAGTTTCAGAGAGTCCTGTGGCACCTTTAAGACTAACAGATGTATTGGAGCATAAGCTTTCGTGGGTAAATGCCCACTTCGTCGGATGCAAGTTTGTTTACATTTGCAGGAGATAACGCTGCCAGCTTCTTGTTTACAATGTCACCTGAAAGTGAGAACAGGTGTTTGCATGGCACTGTTGTAGTAGCTGGCGTCACAAGATATTTACGTGCCAGATGCGCTAAAGATTCATATGTCCCTTCACGCTTCAACTACCATTCCAGAGGACGTGCATCCATGCCAAGGACGGGTTCTGCTCGATAATGATCCAAAAGCAGTGTGGACCGACACATATTCATTTTCATCGTCTGAGTCAGACGCCACCAGCAGAAGATTGATTTTCTTTTTTGGTGGTTCGGTTCTGTAGTTTCCGCATCACAGTGTTGCTCTTTTAAGACTTCAGAAAGCATGCACCACGCCTCGTCCCTCTCAGATTTTGGAAGGCACTTCAGATTCTTAAATGTTGGGTCGAGTGCTGTAGCTATCTTTAGAAATCTCACATTGGTATCTTCGTAGCGTTTGGCAAATCTGCAGTGAAAGTGCTCTTAATACGAACAACATGTACTGGGTCATCATCCGAGACTGCTATAACATGAAATGTATGGCAGAATGCAGATAAAACAGAGCAGGAGGCATACAATTCTCCCCCAAAGAGTTCAGTCACAAATTTAATTAAACACATTTTTTTTAAATGAGCATCATCAGCATGGAAGCATGTCCTCTGGAATGGTGGCCGAAGCATGAAGGGGCATACGAATGTTTAGCATATCTGGCATGTAAATACCTTGCAATGCCGGCTACAAAAGTGTCGTGCGAATACCTGTTCTCACTTTCAGGTGACATTGTAAATAAGAAGATGGTAGCATTATGTCCCATAAATGTAAACAAACTTGTTTGTCTTAGCGATTGGCTGAACAAAAAATAGGCCTGAGTGGATTTGTAGGCTCTAAAGTTTTACATTGCACTCAAAAAACAAAACAGTTATGTAACCAAAAAAAAAACAACTACATTTGTAAGTTGCACTTTCACGATAAAGAGATTGCACTACAGTACTTGTATGAGATGAATTGAAAAATACTATTTCTTTTGTTTATCATTTTTAAAGTGCAAATATTTGTAATAAAAAATAATAATATAAAGTGAGCACTGTACACTTTGTATTTTATGCTGTAACTGAAATATTTGAAAATGTAGAAAAACATCCAAAAATATTTAATACATTTCAATTGGTATTCTATTGTCTAACAGTGAAATTAAAAGTGCAATTATTCGCAATTAATTTTTTTAATCGTGATTACATTTTTTGAGTTAATCGCGAGAGTTTACTGCAATTGACAGCCCTAATGTATATTAACAATAGAAAAAATAAGTAAGATTTTCTAATGCAATAATCCTCACTCTCTAGCCCTTCATGTCCAATAGTAGAATTTTAACTAATCTACTATGTTTTATATATTTATTAAAAAATACAAAACTTCTCTTATCAATATCTTGTTTCAATACTCCCATACTCAAAAACTATGGGCCTGATCCCAAATACACTCACACACAAGTAACTTTATGCAAGTAGTCCCACTGAATGCAAAGCATGAGTGCAGGACCAATTCCTACATTGATAAATATGTGCATTGCTTTAATTCAATATAATGAGGCTGGTCAGTTTTATGAACCACATTTATAGCCATGCTTGCTAAAGTAGGGGGGGAAAATCAAGCCTCAGGCTTCAGGACATAAGTTCACCACCACTGAGGGGCAGGAAGGACTTTACCATCACCATGCAGAGCGCTGCTCTACATGGACAGGTATAGTATGGAATTGTGTTAACATTACCTGGAAACATCAAGTGTCGAACACTGCAAGAGGCAGTGGGTGGACTTTATTTATGGTTACTAGATTTTCTTATATTTAATTATTTTATTCCCTCATCACCAGACATATATCCATCATTTTATTTTCATTTTTTAGGCACTCTTCCAAGTCTCAAGGTGCTTTACATGCACATAAAACTCTTAAGAAGAATTATGCAGCTAGCATGCTGAGACCACAGCCTATCTTGCTGACCAATACTGTCTCAGTGTTTCTTTGTATTCCCCGATCTGTCTCTATCTGTTGTCTCGACTTATACTTAGATTGTAAGCTCTGTGCGGTAGAGACCATCTTTTTGTTCTCTCTTTATACAGCACATATAAAATCTACCCATCACTATAATCCTCACATTAAACCTATCATATCCCTTCATTCCTCAGCCTACTGTCTTCACCAATGTCCAGGGAAGGAGGTCTGGTTTTTCCAGTATGTTCAGGAGGTTAACAAAATTCTAGAGGATCAAAGGGTATTAAAAACATCTTAAACTGCCCATGTTAGCCCAAAGAATCTCCTCACACACTCCCTGTAACACTCCAACCGACCAAGCCTCCCCAGAGATAATTCATAGTCCAAACAAATGCTTCACCAAAAATGTGCCCTAAAACTGCGGTTCTCAACCAGGGGTCCAGGAACCCCTGGGGGGCCACGAGCAGGTTTCAGGGGGCTCCGCCAACATAAACCAGAGAGCAGAGTCAGCGTTAGACTCACTGGGTCCCAGGGCAGAAGGCCGAATTTCAAGCCCCGCTGCCTGGGGCTGAAGTCCATAGCAACTTAGCTTTGCGAGGGCCCCTGTGGCATGGAGTCCTGAGCAATTGCTCTGCTTGTTACCCCCTAACACCAGCCCTGGCTTATAATCTACTGAAAAACAATTGTTGTGGCACAGGTGGGCCACAGAATTTTTATAGCATGTTGGGGGAGGGGAGGGGGGTGTCTCAGAAAGAAAAAGGTTGATAACCCCTGCCCTAAAAATCAAGATTGGCAGTTCATCAGGATCTGATTGAGGGAGTGAATTCTATAGCTCAGGAGCTATTACCAAAAACATTTTGCCTATGTGGCTGGAGCCGCTAAGGACTAAAGGGACTGAGGTGCTACAATGGTCAGCATGGTCATACTTAACTTTTAGGTATTATGCTGCCTAGTGGAATCCACAGCCCTGAGTTAGGTGCCAAGACTCCCTGTACAATGCATGGGGAGAGATAGGAGCCTAAGACTGGAATTCACAGAAGCCAACAAGCTAATCGGGGAGCCGCTGAAACTATAAGGTAGAAAATGCTGAGGAGAGAGACGGGGCTTAAGCCCTGCTCCACTCAGAATTAACAGCCACAAACCTTCTCCTGGCGTTAGGCACAGGGACTTGAATCTGGGTTCAAGTTCCAGTTCAACTCATCCAGAGCAGGGATTTGCGTCTGCGATATCCCTAACCACCAAGTTACCAGCTATTCTGGGGTGGAGTTCACTCAGTCTCTCCTGTTGGAGATGTTCCACTGTGCATAAATAATTACATATTCACTGGGCCAGAGCAAGACTGACTATAGCCTGAGGGTTAGGATACCCACCTAGGAATTGGGAGACCACATTCAAGTCCCATTCTCTGAATCAGAAAGAGCAGAAACTTGAACCTGGATATCCCAGAGGAGTACCCTAATCACCTTATTATTCTGAGCTAGGAGGCTATCTCCCTGGGTGTGACCAGAAATGCTATCCTGGACCTGACAATATTTCATTGAAACTGATACTGGAACTACTGGCAGGAATGTTTCAATAAACTGGAATATTTTGCTGAAAAATCCACAACAAACGATACTGTTTATGCACTTAGCTGGTATAAATGGGTCCTGAGAAACCCTCCAGGCCACATTTTCTTCTCACTTACTATGGGTTTACATGAGTATGAGTCAAATTACTTGAGTGGAGTTGCTCTTGATTTTACATCAGTGTGAGTGGAGAAGAATCAGGCCCTTTGCCTTTATCCTGGGAAACACAACTTTGACCCTTTGTGCCCTCCCTTCTCATGACAGTGACGGTTGCTATAATCCAGTCAAAACCAGTGCTATCGCAGGATGCATGTGTGTAATGAGTGATCATACCCTTTCTTCCCACCAGATGTAGTTGAAATAGACCTAAACTCTGCCCCATCACTACACTTTATGCTTGGTACTGCTAGTGAACAACATTAGGACAACAGAAAGTATAATTAAGCTCTTCAATGGATGAGAAGTTTGTATTTAAAATAGGATTCTCAAACTGTTGCATCTTTACATAGGTCAAATATCCTTTTTTCCTGTCAGATTAAGACTCCCCATTGAGCAGTTGGTGTCAAGATATGATTTCAATATGTGCCTACGAATAAGGGGGTTCCACCACTCAAGACTGCTTTTAATCATAATCTGTCCAATAAGAATGCCCAGAAATTGTTCAGATGCATTTCCAAAAATTTACTATCCTAGTCTCAGCCCTTTGAGCTTGACACACAAAATTCCTAATTTCCATTAATCTTGACAAAAAAACATGCAATAAAAATAAACCATTCTCCCCTATTTTTAGATCCTTCAGGTGAGACATTAACCAAGGTCCTTATTATTTTGTGGCCATTAAAGACGCCATGACACTTTTTTACTGCAGGAGAGAGACAAGCCCAGAGATCCTGAACTGATTCTAAATTGCATTCTGCTGGCCCAAATTTGCCCTGCCGTTTCAATTGGATATAGCCTACTTCACCTTCATACTAAGATGCTGTCCACCATTAAAAAACTGACAAATTCCACCCTAGAAGTGGCTGACTTTTCATGATGGTGTTTTAAACAATATTATTGTAAAGTGCTCCTGGAATCCTTCCACTCTCTGAATGAGTTATCAATTATTATTAGTTTGTCAATGTCCGTAGGATTCTGGTGGGCAACAGTAACTGTGCCCGATTACCAAGTCATTCCTTCGGGATGCAGATGTATTTCCATCCTACTCAAACTCTGTTTGGCCTTGCTGGAAATTACAGACATCAGAAATACCAGATTGCGAAGCTAAATAGAAAAGGTTTACACTTGGTAAAAAAAAATGTGATCTCCTATTGTGTCAGGCTTCCTCATCTGCTCCTTTGTTGCTTCCCTTATTTGAGTGTGGGGAGGGGGAAAAGAGACATAGTTCCTGCCCCGCTTTTAAAGACGAGGGCCACAAATTTAGGCCCAAATTTTCAAGTGGCCATGAATTTGGGGCCCCACACACTTTGGGCCTGAATTCCAGAGGTGCTGAGGACCTTCAGCTCCCTATTGACTTCAAGTGGAGCTGTGGGCACCCAGCACTTCTGAAATTCAGGCCCTAGGTGTCTCATATCTGGCACCTCTAAGGGGCACTTAAGAAAATGCGAAGCTTGTCCCTGATTAGCTGAGAGGCAGGGTGCCAAATGCTGGGTGTTGGAGACAGGCACTTGGGCTCACAGCCCTACCCTATGCAGGCCACAGGCTTCCCCAGGCCAAGTCCCTGGACTGGTGGCACTCCCAGCCTCCTCAGCATGGGGGCAGCAGCCAGTGCACAGTACACACCCCGGGGCTGGCTCTCCCAGCTCAAACCCTGCCCGCCTCGCTCTGAAGCCAGCACCCACCTGGTTTGAGGTCGCAGGTGAGCTGCACGCCCAGCTCTGAGGCCGGGTAGGCGAAGTCTTCCGCGAGGAACTGGGCGGCTCGCTCTGCCTCTCTGAGCAGGGCGGGCTCGGGGCAGGGCTCTCCCTGCTGGGCGCACTGAGCCCTGCTGCCCGGCCGGGACCTGTGGCGGAGCCGCAGGGGCAGTTTGCATTCAACGCCCTTGCAGTCCCGGCTGGTGCCGTTGGGGGCCCGGGCGGCGCAGTCCCCTCCCAGGCAGCTCTCCCCGGCGCCCCTAGCGGCCGGGGCAGGGAGCTCCGGGCTGAGCTCGGCCGTGCTCCTGGAGGGGAAGGCGGGGAGAGGGGCAGCGTGCGGGGCGCTCGGCGCCTGCTTGCCGCGGGCGGGCGTGACGGTGTGAGGGAAGGAGCGGGACGGGCGGCTGGCTCTGCCCGAGCAGCGGGGCCCCAGGCACTGCTGTCTGGGCGGATCTCGATCACCGCCGCCGTCGCCACACAGGGCGCCCCGGCAGCCGGCAGCGCCGCTGCCTCCTCCCCCTTCCCCCAGCAGCGAGAGGCAAACACCCAGCCAGCAGCAGCAGCGAGCCCACCGCAGCATCTCCAGCCGCATCTGCAAGAGAAAGCGTGAGACAGCGAGGGGTCAGGGGGAGCAGCCCCGCGCACCGCACAGGGGCTCCCTAGCTCCCGGTGCCTGTACCCCACTCTCCTCTCCGCGCCCAGGCGCCATGGCCAGCAGTGTTTTGCCTTGCAGCGGGCGCACCCCACTTGCAGAGTGCACGTTCCCCCGTACCCCCTCGCTACTAGATAGGTCGGGTCACGTTTGCACCCTGAAGGGCTCTTCCAGAGCCCGGTTCTCTGCACTCTCCACCCCTGGCTGCAGAGAGCTACAGCTTCCCTCCCCACTCATTCCGATTTTCTATACGTCCACCCGCCTGTCTCAAACCCCGGGCAAACTCTTTCCAAAGTGGGGCTTGGCTGGTTAGATGGGCCCGTGAGTAGTCAGCTGCTTTACCTAAGAGATGGCGCGGAGCTGCACTTGAGAAGGCCACGCTCTCTGGAGCTGGGCGGCTTGCAAGGGCCAGGCAGGGAGCAGAGGAGTTTCCTTCCCCAGTAGTGGGGACTGACCTCCTCTGCAAGCCTGGAAGAATGTTAATGTAGAACATTCCTTAGACTTCATTAGCATCCAATTTCCCAAGCACCTCCCTTTAACTCTTGCGACTCCAGCGCCCTGGGCTCGGGGGGGAAGATTCCTCATAAAAAAAAGATTACACCGAGTAAAGTTTTTATTCCGTGAGGACTTGCATACGCCGATATCATGAAGACAACAGGAATAAACACCCGCACTTCACCTAAGACAAAGCAAAAGGCAGGGCTCGCAGAGCGGATAAATGCTGGAAGACTGCGATTGTGACCTCAGGGGCTAGCCAACGAGGGACGTTTATTCAAGATTAAAGGCGACCTTTAGCTAACCTAGAAGCTGGGGGGCGGGAGGAGAGGGGGAAGAGAATGGTTTTCACTTTAAACCAGTGGTAGTGCGAGTGTTGAAGCCTGGCGCTCTCTAGTTGAAACTCTACGCCCCTGATACTTCCGATCATAGCAAGACACCTAAGGAGGTGTGAGGAGCAGTGGTACGTTTCAAGTGCTCCATGAATAACTCACTACGGTAGGCTCCAAACTCACAAATCTCATCTCTTCCAGATGTTTATAGGGAGGAAAAACAGCACATTTTCTTTCAAAGGGTGGGTCCACTTTGTCCATTTTGTTATTGGATTTGGCCATCATAAAGGTACACTGAGCTATAGTGGGTAAAATCATACCTGTAAGCAAAAAAAACCCAACCCAAATATATATATTAACTCATTGTCTCCAACCTTCTCCCCCACAACATAATACTTTTATATTAACAGAGGTGTAGTCTCTTCAAAATTAAATAGAAGAGAAGAAAGGGCTGGCTAGAGTCATGCATTTTTCTCCATTTTTTGTGACATGTTTGAAAGTTTATGTTCCAAATTTCAGTTCTGTGCAGTCACTCTGGCTGATCTGTTGTTGCGCCTTCTGAAGGAAAACCACAGAACAATGCCCTACACACAATGGGCCTAATTCAACTCCAGTGACTTCACTGGGAATAGGGTCAAGCTTAACATTAACACAGGAAAGGCTAGCAGCCTGTTAAAGGGGCTGTTCTAGAACAAAAAGCTGTAATCATAACAAGCAATGTTATTCTAGAAAACCAAATATTGCACACAATTGATCATGGTCTATAAGTACCTACAAAAAGCAACAGTAGAGGACTCCTAGCCATGGGCTCTTGTTATGCCTTTGTCTGCTAAAAGCTGAAGCTAGAAAAATTCAAACTAGGTGCAAATTTTTAAATGAGGGTAATTAGCCATTGAAACAATTTAGCAATGCAGTGGATTCTCCCCTCACTTAAAGTCTTCAAATCAAAATTGGATGGCTTTCTGGAAGATATGCTCAAGTTTAAGCAGACATTAGAAGTTTGATGCAAGAGGTCATATTAGATTATTATAATGGTCCCTTCTATCCTTAAAAGATGTATAAAACGTTGGCACATTGAAATCAACAGCAAAACTCCCACCCGTTTCATTTGGGCCAGGATTTCCCTCTATGAATATTTGCAACATATGTTTTATATGTTCATTTTGTCCTGCAACATACACGTTGTTTCTAAGATGCTCTTTCCTTTGTTAATGCTCTTTTCCAGTCTGCTTTTTTTTAAAAACCTTGGACACTAGTATTCCATGTAACTCAATATACATTTCCATCAACAGCTTTTTCTAGGTCTTATTTACTCTGGATTTTAAAAAATCCAACACAATAAGGTATGCTCCAATTGATATGTATCTGGTAGCATAGGGATTGTGGTCCTCCAAAGTATAGAGCTGATCTTGCAGCCTTTAATGACCCCAATCTCCCATCGGCAGTTTGCATAGGAAAACTGCAAGACGGAATTCAAAGTGCTCAGAGTCACCAGTGTACATCTCCAGTGACTTCTGATGACGGCTTGCAGTGAATTGCAGGGAATTTGCAAGTTCTCAAAATAATTCCACCTGCATGCAATAGTGCACACACATGACCAGGGCAAATTCTGCTCTTGGGTCACACCAATGTAAATCTAGAGCAGCTCCACTGAAGTTAATGGAGTTACTCAAGATTTATGCTGAAATAAATGAGTGCAAAATTTGGCCCCAAATTTTTATCTGTGCAACATAGTTTTATAGGTTGTACTGTGATCTTTGGAAGGATAAGTATCATGTTCCTAGGAGATACTGTGCAAATGAGATTGTGTGATATTAATTAAAGGAGTATTAGGGCTTGCGTTATGCCTCTGAGAATGGCAGATGAGACATGGCTATTCTTTTCAGGAGTCTGAGCAGGCTCAGATTGAGCTGACTGGTCTAATCAACATGCCGTGTGTTCAAATCTGACAAAAATGATTCCTGATGCACCTACTTAGCAGTATCGTGTGCCCAAAGCTGTATCACTTCTTCCAAGTCCAGTGAAATTCAATGCAATATTTTCAGAAAAAATGGGGTTAATAAACAGGCTAGAACAGGTGCTCTGCAGTTAAGAAATGCTTGCTTCATTTAAAACAGTAGTAAAAGCTTTCATTGCATTGCTGTGTATCCTGTATATGCAGTGTCATTGTAGCCATGTCTACCATATTACCACCTCACCTACTTTGTCTCTCTAATATCCTGTTGACCCTGATACATAAGATACTGTGTATATCCAGGACTTAAATTCAACCGGAGCTTCTGGAGCAAAGCTCTGGTAAATATTTTCAAACACGTGGGGTGAGCCTCAACACACCATAGGGGGTGAGTCCTAATACACCCCAGGGAGCTGAAGTCCAGAGCCCCGAATGGGAGGGCACGTGCTTTGGGAAATAGTATATGAGAATTTAAGCCCTATGTATATCCCTGCACCTGAGGAGCAGCAGCATTGCACTGGAGAGTAGAGAAGCTCCAGCAAGCCTGTCCAAAACCCCAGACTGGTGGTGGTGACCTAACTGACAAAGAACATGACTCAGGAGTTGTAGTCAAGGTGGGGGAGCCAGGGCCCCTTTTCCCCAGCCTGACAAAGAAAAAGCTTGGATCTGTGGCATCAGTAGTCTATTTTCCCAAAGAGCAGCAGTCAAGAGTTGTCTTGGGGAAGGGGATCCTGCCACTGCAACAGGAGCAGGAAGATGCCATTTCTGGGGTCCCTTGCCTCCCAAGAGCTGAAAGTTGTGGTAGATGGGTCCCCCTTCTCTGTTCCAGACAAGAACTATAGCAGCAGCAGGCTCCCGCCCCTCAGCTCAGCAAAGAAACAAGAGCTGCAGCAGATGGGCCTCCCCTTTTTCCACCCTCAAGAAGAGTGGGATCTGTGGCAGTCAGGGCCTGCTATTCGTCCAGCCCAAAGAGCAGGAGCAGTGGCAATGGCTCTCTTCCTCCAGGAGAGCAGGAGCCAACAGCTGCCACTTCAAAAGTTCCTCTCCTCTGGGCCTGCCTGAAGAGCAGGATTGGCACTGGCTGTTGGCATCCCTGTCTCCTGCAGAGAGGGAGCTGGGAGCCCAGTGGCAGCCAGGAAAACTTCGCCACAACCCACACAAAGAGTGGGAGCCAAAAAGAAATTTCAAGTTAATTTTTGTAATGGGTTAAAAAAAACCCAATATAAAACCCCAGTCTTTCCACAGCATTTTTCTTTTTAACTCAAATTACAAAAAAGATTGAATGACATAATACACCAGTGTAATAATAAAACTCATCCATTCTAGATGAGCATGTCACATACCTAGGGAACCAAACTAGAATGTTGGTCCTTCCTCTTCAAACTCTACTACTTTGTCTAAAAAAGCTCTCTCAGATGGCAATGGGTCTGATCCAACTCCCATTAAAGTTAATGGGAAAACTCCCATTAGTTTCAATAGAAATTGGATCAGTTCCAGTAGTAGGTTCGTTAACTTCTCTGTAGAATAGCCACTAGAGGGCAACATGATCACATGCGTGCACACATCCCCCCTCCCCCAACCCAGTACACTAAAGTCCATCCAGGATCAAAGCTTTCTTGAACTAGCTGCCACCAGAACCCATTGCCAGTTCCTGGTGCCCACAAATAAAATGTATCTTTTCATCCTTCCCTCTCCCTCATTACCCCATAGCATTTCCTTTCTTCTCTTGCTTCCATATGGATATGTATAATGGACTTTCATATACATAAAAAGATCAATTTTTGAAGTCAGTTCCAGAAATTTGGGGTGTATTAACTCCATATGAACAACAGAGTCTGGGCCTGGATCCCAATAACCCCCACACTTCAGGAATATAACATGGGTCAAATCCTATACTCCATTGTCAGGCAAAGGGAGTTTTTCCTGACTCAAAATCAGGTTCAATATTCTGTGGATGAGTCTGAATTGCATTAAAAACACGGCAACATTTTTATTGAACACAGACCCCTTTAAATCATAATTTTCATAGTATCCCATCACCATTTTTTTTCAGGATAAGTTGCTCCCTTTTCTTGTTCCCAGTCAATTTAGTTAGTTGGATTTTATAAAATGCACATTTCTAGAGCTCTACATTTGACTGGATGGATTATAATTGCATAGAATACATTTTGCAAGAAAGAGAAGTCATGTAACTCTTTAAGATAATGTTTAATATTTATAAACAGACACTCCCTACCAGACTATAAGTAGGAGAAAGCTATCTAATGTAGTCAGACATATGTCATCAAATTTAATTCATCTTCATTAAAATCCATAATTTAACACTGGAACAATTCCACAACTATTCTAAACCAGATTTAAGCTTTGATTTCTTCTCCTGAAGAGAATGATCTTTTTAAAACCATCTTTTAGAAACTACTGCTCTGATCCTGCAAAGATTTGCAGACTTGCTTAACTTTGTGCACTGACTTGCCTGACTTCAATGGGACTATTCACAGTACACACAGTTAAATTTGTGCATAAATCTTTGCAGGATTGGGGCTTAACCCGGAATTAAAAAATATTTTTTCTTTATCAAATCATTGAAGTAAAAATGTATCCTTAAAACAAGACTTAATTTTGCAGGCTTAAAAAAAAAAAAGAAGTACAACTTACTCATCAATTGTAGTACATTTATGTTTCTCAATTTTTAGTTTTTAATCTCTGAACTTTCTATATTAAATAAGGAAATTATCTGATTCAAATCGAAAACTTGGTGGCCATTTGCTGAATTAAGACATTGGAAAGTGGTGTTGGTTTGGGGAATTTTTCCACCCCTGCCATAATGATCAATCAATAACGGGGCAGGGAGAGGAATGGAGAAAAGAAAAATTACTAACATATACCTCACCAAAAGCCAGAGTTTACATTATATAATTATGCAGAGTATACAATACTCTTCATTGGTTTTCAAAAAGGGTCAAATTTAAATTCCAAGATCGTTTCCAATATATTCATAATTCCTCATGCTGGTTCTGAAATTTCTTTTAATACCAAATATTCTTCACTTTATTTCTTGTCTGGTTTGCTAAAAGTCAGTTCTAAAATACAATGAAATATGATGCCTAATTAGAGCAGAGAAAAACTGATAGTAGTATCTATGGATTGATAAGATTCTTCTAATAAAAACACCTTCTATAGTTGCTGAATATATGGTGGATAGATTTCTAGAGGTTTTTTTTTAATCTGTTCATTCCTTTATTTATGGAATTGCATTCAAAATGGTATGTAATGATATCTGTGATGACTAAACCGGAGGACTGAGGAGCTATATACATAGGAACTGAGCAACACCAGTAAAGTAGTTCTTCTCCTTCTCCATGGTATGTCCTACCTGTAGAAATGGCAGCCAATCTCAGGTATATGGCCAGTGGTATCTGGTCTCACCTAGATGTCTGGGCTGTTGTGGTTGTCTCTCCTCTATAGGCACATTTACATCTTGATGGCACATGGAAAAAAATATAAACTCACAAATGTCCAGAATGGATTTCAGAGTAGCAGCCGTGTTAGTCTGTATCCGCAAAAAGAACAGGAGTACTTGTGGCACCTAAGGGCTGGTCTACACTTACCCCCCAAATCGAAGTAAGGTACGCAAATTCAGCTACGTGAATAACGTAGCTGAATTCGACATACCTTACTTCGACCTTACCGCGGTTCAGACGCGGTCGACACGCGGCAGGCAGGCTCCCCGTCGACTTCGCGGTACTCCTCTCGCTGAGCTGGAGTACCGCAGTCGACGGGGATCACTTCCTGGTTCGATTTATCGCGTCCAGACCAGACGCGATAAATCGAACTCGGAACTTCGATCCGCAGCCGTCGAACTAACCGGTAAGTGTAGACTAGCCCTTAGAGACTAATAAATTTGTTAGTCTCTAAGGTCCTACAAGTACTCCTGTCCAGAATGGAGGAGACTCGGAAATCGCTCAACTAATAACAATCAACTAGCTCTTACATATCACTTTTTCATCAGCAGACCAGTAATAATAATAATAAATAAATAAATAATAAATAGCCACAAACACTATCACTCAGTGTAAACACCAACATTCTTCCAGATTTAGCAGATAAACACCTTCTAACAAAGAGAAGGGGAAAGAACTTATTTGAAAGGAAGACTCCCCCTTTGCTATTGCTCCATACACAAAAAAATTCAAGTTATCACAGCACATTAATTATTTTTAATCTGAATGGCAAAGAACAAATCATTCTTTGCTATAAAAGATTATCACAAAACCACACTGCCAAATCTGCATAGAAAGAAGCAATTCTTCAGTGTAACCGAGGTACATGCAAACAGTCATATTTTTTTAAAAAAAATTCTCAGTTCATGAAGGACGTTAAATATCAAAGTATTTTTAAAGTAGTCCCCTATAATGGTAGCAGAGCAGGAATAGGATTAAAGCAGTCAGTTAGGGCTCAGTGACAAGTGGAGTCAGAACAAAGTGAAAGCTAGTCTCCGTTACAACATGGTTAAAACAGTAGTGCATACCCAAGAAATAAAAAGACCTTCTACCCAGTTAATGCTGGGAGAAAGCTAGGTCCTGTCAACATTACAAATTTTAACTGTGTTGTAATCAGATCAAAGGACAGTGTGATAACTATTTCCCTCGAGTCAGTTATATTTGTACTGTGGATAAGCCAGAGTCTCTCAGGCCCTGTCTGTTCTAGGATTTTTCAGGCCTATAATTCCCAACAGGTGCAGCTCCACCAGCAGTAGCATCATTGAACGTTTAAAGACTTCATGGTTAGATGGCTGGTAGTAAAGACACCCAAGCCTTGTCTACATTGGTGGTTCTGCACCCACTGGGAATTACAGGTCCAAAAAAATCCCAGAAATAACCACGTTTGCATCACCTTTCTTCCCCACAGTTTGACTGCACACTTTTCAACAATGTCATGGTTTATGTGAAGTACCACAATACAGAGTCCTTGTTAATATATTCAGAGCACTCTGACTTGATAGAGGATTTATGCTTCTCACTTTGAAGTTGTATCATTCAATTAAACTGATAGGAAGCCTCACTATAAGACCACTTTGCCACTTCCAGACTGACTCATCAGGATAGATTCTGTCCCCTGCCTCGGCCTCTGTATATTGTGGCAGTGCCATACAGGAGCTTGCAAGCCCCACTACAGTGAATGTATCAGGAATTGCACAAAGAGTCTTTTTGGTGCATACTACAATGGAGAGGTTGGGCTACTCTGGACTACGGAGCCTCTTCTAAATAAACATCATCCTGTCCAAAAGATCCATTCAGCCATTGTAGGTTACAATAAAAGATGCTAGATTCCAGATCATTTTTATATGCTCATCTCACAACAACATCACTTAAACACACACGAGTTACGCTCTGGACTAGTTTACCTGTTCTCATGTCTTTGTTGATCATGGGGGAAAAGGTAAACAGCTGAACTTATAGAAATTGCTACTGCACATAAATGTAATCTTCTCTTTCCTTTCGTATGAAATTAGAATTTCTAGTTTGCCATTGAGAGTCTCAATCACAGCTCAGCTGCTGGCTAGCCCCCAAGGTACCTAAATTGCCATAGGTGGTTTTGCACATACCCTAAGTTCTGACATCACCGCACAGCTAACAAGCAGCTCAGAGCCCTAGCGCAAGCCAGAATTGGGGCAGCCCCAATGCAGGATACCCAAGGGAATGCCTAGTTTGAGAATCTTGCCTGCAGAGCCTGAGCTGGTAGGCATGTGTGCCCATCTGTCACAGGATACCCAATAGCCCAGTGGTTAGGGCACTCATCTGGGACATGGGAGACCTAGAATTAAATCCCCTCTGTCGGATTTGGGGCAGGGCCTTGAACCTGGGTCTCCCACATGAATGCCCTAATCACTGGATTACTGTGGGGATAGGGAGGTTAGTCCCTTCAGGAAAAGGAGAATAAATGAACAAACGTTTAAGCCATTAAATTCTATAAGGGCTTAGTGTAAATGTGGCTCAAGCCCTTTGCATCTCTCTCAAACTGTTATCCTCTTGTGATCAATACATTCCATATTAAAGGCATTGAGAGAATTTCAGTCAAAAAACCCAAACCCTATGAATAAAGATTTTTCTTTTCTAAAAAGAACACTTTTGCTCTCCAAGAGGAAAACAAAAATTAACTTCTCCTGTTACTAGTGAAGAATTCTGCACAATAATTCAAATGTTTCTGTTGAACAATACTCCAGCATCTGATGGTCTCTCAAGTGCCCTCTGTAAACAGTTTATATTGATCTTTGCTCCAAGCTGTGAAATGTTTATGGCTGGTTCTTTTAAGCATGGCTCTTTGTTCAGCATCAAGACCCCAGGCCTCATTTTGGTAATCCTCAATATAGGACAGGATCAGTTACAAAGACTTCTTCTTTACCACAGTTTAAAACTCAATTAAAAAAAATAATACTATCAAATTAGAAATGTTTCAAACGTTGATCAAGATCCAGTTGGGTTTATTCTGCTCAAGAAAGATTTTTCTCAGTTAGTCTAAGACTATTGTTTGGTTTGGCCTTTCTTACTAGAAAGAATATTAACCTGAATAATACTGTTTCTGTAAAGAAAAAGGCCTTTGAATAGGTTCTCTCTCTCCACTCCCACCAACCACTATACCAGTTTCACTTACATCCTGTGTTTGTTCAATACTTTCAGAAGCTGTAGCACAATTTCTTTGCTGTGGTTACCACAATTATCTAAGATACATACTTATACAGCCCTCATTACCATAGTATCTGAGCACCTCACAGTCTTTAACTTATTTATCCTCACAACAGCCCTCTGAGGTAGGGAAGTGCTATTATCCCCATTTTTTAAAATGGATGAGGAACTGAGCCACAGACAGATTAGGGGCCAGATTTTGAGAGGTATATATGGGGCCTAAAGCTATCAAGTGGGGTTGTCTGCCTCTTTCAGCACTTAAGTTCATCTCAAAATCTGTCTCTGCATGACTTGCCCAAGATCACACAAGAAGCCTGTGGGAGAAAAGGGACTTGAATGACAACCACCGTAACGACTGAGCCACCCATCCTCTCCAACTACAGTACTATCACTCTATTGCCTAGTTTTCTGTACGTAGGAGGGAAAAGGAGGACTTCCCTACTTCACAAGGGGGTTGTGATGATACATACATTAGAGATTATGGGGTGCACAGATACTACCGTAATAGGAGCCATATGAATATCTAAGACTGAGACAGAAACCTTGTGGAAAAAACTTCCATTTTTTCAGGAAAATGTGCAAACACACATAATATTGGTCCTGCTAAGCAAGAAAGCATTTCCTTTATGCATTGAATGTGAAAATTTGGGACCCTATTCTGCTGTTCTTGGTATCCTCATATAAATGAGATGTTCAGGGGTGTGTTTGTAAATTAGGGGTAGAATAATTCATTTGCCTTATGGACTTTATTTTCTTTTGGGTGGGAGGGGGGAGGAGTAGGAGGACTAGATAACTGAATATGAAGAAAATGATGAATGAGGACATGGAGTTCTGCTCTGGAAATCCTGTTGTCTTTGCAAACTTTTTATTTCAGTAACACGTCAGGAGAAAATATACGTTTGGATTTCTACTGATTGTCTCCACAGAGATCAAATCAAGTACATGTCTGTACCATAAAAATGAGAACAGCCACTGTCCACTTCAAAAAAAAAATCTCCCCATTCTAGCTGCTGATATGACTAAGAATGCAACTTTCAAAGTTTCAGCTTTACCTGAAATGCATAAGTCTCATCCTGGCCCTCTGATATCTCCTCATGGATGTCCAACCGTCAGCTCAGCATCAACATGGTTAAAACAGTACTTAATCTCTCCCCCTCCCCCCCCCATCCCCACCACCTGCTTTCTCAATCACCCTGGATAACACAACCATCCTGCCTATCCCTCAATCCCATAACCTGGGTGTTGTCTTTTACTCAGACTTCTCTCCAGGTTCTCACATCCCAGCTTCATCAAAATATTGCCAGTTCTTGCTGTGTTACATCTCCAAGATGCAGCCTCTCTTATCCATCCACACTGCTAAAACTCATCTCATCTCAATTACGGCAATATCCTTTTCTCTGGCTTTGACAAATGCATTCTTGCCCCACTCATTTCCATTCAGAATGCCGCTGTACACATCGTTTTCTTAGCTAGCTGCAATGACAATGTCAGTCCTCTTTGAATCCCTCCGCTGGGTTCTCCTTCTCTATCATATCAAACATAAGTTGCTTGTTTTCACTTTCAAAGCCCTTCATGACACATCCCCACCCTACCTATCATCTCTCATTCTCTATCAAAATGTCAATTCCAACCCTGATCAGCCCATGTTGGCAGCCTCCATCACCCATTTGTTATATTTGCAAACAAGCGCCTTCTTGCTTTCTCCCACGCTGATTCTCATGCTCGGGAGGCGCACCCCATAAATGTCTAAAAAGCTACCTCATTATCCTCCAAATCCTTCTTCAAAACCCTACTTTGCGATGATGTCTACAAAAAACTTAACAGTTAGACCACTGGTGTGCTGAGATCCCTTCCTGTCATGCTGACCAGTAGTGTTCATGGTTTCCTTGTACTCTCCTGCCTATCTGTATCCGTCTATCATCTCTTGTCTTATACTTAGACTAAACTCTTTGGGGGCAGAGACCAGTTTTTTGTTCTGTTTTTTATAGTGCTTAGCACAACGGGGTCCTGATCCATAACTGGGGCTCTTATGCACTATGACAACTGCATTCTTATTATTAATTTGTATTATCTCTGACAGTTGGGCATAATTTGGACACCAATGCAGAGAGGTATCAGGTGAAATTGAACACAAAAAAATAAAACAGATGCAATGTGAAGAGTGCAGACACCACCTGAGCTGATAAAGTGAACACTGAAAGGAATATAATCTAGATGAAAACAAAGCAAAATGGAAACCATGGATAATAAATGAAACATCAGCATGAACAAAAAAAGCACAGGACACAGACAGATTCTGACACTGTAGTGGGTGCGCTTTCCACGAGTGCATCCTAGTGGCAGGGTTTAGTACTGCAGTCCTTTTTCTCACCCCAGGTGCCCATAATAGAGACAGAGCGAGCCTGGAGCACGGGGTGTGGTGCAAGACCTGAAGCTTGAACCACAGTCAGCAAAGCCAGGCCAGGCTATGAGCAAAAATCAGGCCCTGTCATAAAGCAGACACTTGCTTACAAGTTCACTGTCTGGTACATGAACTTGGCAAAGGTATGGCATTGCTAAAATACAGGCACTCCTAAGAAGTACTAGACACTCATGTAAGCACATTCCAGGAGGCTAGAACAGTTACACCCCAACATAAAGTTCTCAAGTAACAGCACAATCCTGGGAGATGGTACAGGAACACACCGACCCAGGTAAGATAAGGACAGGAGGACAGAATAACGAGTGAGGATGTTTTGTTCAAACCAGCAGGTACAAAGTGTAGAGTGGATAACTAACCATATCAGGACCATAATACATAACTTGTTTGACTTCTCTTTTAATACATTGATACATAGGAGGAGCACCTTCGTCCGGGGGCAGCAGAAACTCATAGACTCATAGACTCATAGACTTTAAGGTCAGAAGGGACCAATATGGTCATCTAGTCTGACCCCCCGCATGATGCAGGCCACAAAAACTGACCCCCCCACTTTCCCTTAACTCTGCTGTTGAAGTCCTGAGATCGTGATCTAAAGACTTCAAGTCGCAGAGAATCTTCCAGCTTGCGACCCCTGCCCTATGCTGCGGAGGAAGGCGAAAAACCTCCAGGGCCACTGCCAATCTACCCTGGAGGAAAATTCCTTCCCGACCCCAAATATGGCGATCAGCAGAACCCCGAGCATACAGGCAAGAATCTCTAGCCAGACCCTCATTTTACCAGCGATGGCCGTTATTGCCTAATTGATTAGAATCACGTAATCCCATCAAACCATTCCCTCCATAAACTTATCTAGCCTAATCTTGAAGCCAGAGAGGTCTTTCGCCCCCACCGTTTCCCTCGGGAGGCTGTTCCAAAATTTCACCCCTCTGACGGTTAGAAACCTTCGTCTAATTTCAAGCCTAAATTTCCCCACGGCCAGTTTATATCCATTCGTTCTCGTGTCCACATTAGTACTGAGCTGAAATAATTCCTCTCCCTCCCTGGTATTTATCCCTTTGATATATTTAAAGAGAGCAATCATATCCCCCCTCAGCCTTCTTTTGGTTAGGCTAAACAAACCAAGCTCCTCGAGTCTCTTTTCATAGGAAAGGTTTTCCATTCCTCGGATCATCCTAGTTGCCCTTCTCTGCACCCGTTCCAGTTTCAGTTCATCCCTTTTAAACATAGGAGACCAGAACTGCACACAGTACTCCAAGTGAGGTCTCACCAGCGCTTTGTATAACGGAAGCAGCACCTCCCTGTCCCTACTAGAAATACCTCGCCTTATGCATCCCAAGATCGCATTAGCTTTTTTCACAGCCACGTCGCATTGCCGACTCATAGTCATCCTGCGATCAACCAGGACTCCGAGGTCCTTCTCCTCCTCAGTCACTTCTAACCTATGCGTCCCTAGCTTATAACTGAAATTCTTATTAGTCATCCCTAAATGCATCACCTTACACTTCTCACTATTAAATCTCATCCTATTACTATTACTCCAATTTACAAGGTCATCCAAGTCTCCCTGCAGAATATCCCGATCCTTCTCCGAGTTGGCAATGCCTCCCAACTTTGTGTCATCCGCAAACTTTATCAGCCCACTCCTACATTTGGTTCCGAGGTCAGTAATGAATAGATTAAATAAAATCGGACCCAGAACCGATCCTTGAGGAACCCCACTGGTGACCTCCCTCCAATCTGACAGTTCACCTTTCAGTACTACCCGCTGCAGTCTCCCCTTTAACCAGTTCCTTATCCACCTCTGGATTTTCCTATCGATCCCCATCTTATCCAATTTAACCAATAATTCCTCATGCGGAACCGTATCAAACGCTTTACTAAAATCGAGGTATATTAGATCCACCGCATTTCCTTTATCTAGAAGGTCTGTTACTTTCTCAAAGAAGGAGATCAGGTTGGTTTGGCACGACCTGCCTTTCGTAAACCCATGTTGTAATCTGTCCCAATTGCCATTCACCTCCAGGTCCTTAACTACTTTCTCCTTCAAAAATTTTTCCAAGATCTTACATACTACAGAAGTTAAACTAACAGGCCTGTAGTTACCCGGGTCACTTTTTTTCCCCTTCTTGAAAATAGGAACCACATTAGCTATTCTCCAGTCCAACGGTACCACCCCCGAGTTTACAGATTCATTAAAAATTGTCGCCAAGGGGCTCGCAATTTCTCGCGCCAGTTCCTTCAATATTCTAGGATGAAGATCATCTGGTCCGCCCGATTTAGTCCCGTTTAGCTGGTCAAGTTTGGCTTCCACCTCTGATACTGTAATGTCTATCCCCCCTCCTCCATTCCCCTCTGTCCTACTCCCTCTATTCCTAAACCCTTCATTAGCCTTATTAAAGACCGAAGCAAAATATTCATTTAGATATTGTGCCATGCCTAGATTATTCTTAATCTCCACTCCATCCACATTCTTCAGCGGTCCCACTTCCTCTTTCTTTGTTTTCTTCCTATTTATATGGCTATAAAACCTCTTACTATTGGATTTAATTCCCCTCGCAAGGTCCAACTCTACACGGCTTTTGGCCTTTCTCACCGCATCCCTACATGCTCTAAACTCACTAAGGTAGGTTTCCTTGCTGATCCCTCCCTTCTTCCATTCTCTGTACGCTTTCTGTTTTTTCTTAATTGCCCCTTTGAGACTCCCGCTCATCCAGCTAGGTCTAAATCTCCTGCCCACTAATTGTTTTCCCTTTCTCGGGATACAGGCCTCAGACATCTCATGCAACTTCTGCTTGAAATAATCCCAGGCGTCATCTGCCTTTAAATCCCTAAGTATGTTAGCCCAATCCACTTCCCTAAGTAGTTGCCTTAATTTATTAAAGTTGGCCTTTTTGAAATTGTAAACCTTAGTTACAGTATCATTTCTGTTAATCCTTCCATTTAGTTTAAACCGAATTAGCTCATGGTCACTCGAGCCAAGGTTGTCCCCTACGACCATTTCCTCAACGAGGTCCTCACTACTCACCAGCACTAAATCTAAAATGGCATCCCCCCTCGTCGGTTCAGTTACTACTTGATGAAGGAATTCATCTGCTAGCACGTCTAAGAACATCTGAGCCCTGTTATTGTTACTAGCATTTGTTACCCAATCTATATCTGGGAAGTTAAAGTCCCCCATGATGACACAGTTCTTATCAGTTTTTACTTCCCTAAAAACATTTAGTAGTTCTCTGTCCGCCTCCAGGCTAGATCCCGGCGGTCTATAGCACACCCCAAGCACTATCTCGGGGGAGGCTCTTGTAGTTCTTTTATGCAGTGTAATTGTTGCCCATACAGACTCTGTCTTATCCATTCCATCACTTATTATTTCTTTACATTTTAGCTCATTATTGACATATAAAGCCACTCCCCCACCTTTGCCTTTTTTCCGGTCATTCCTAAACAGCACATACCCTTCCATACCTGTACTCCAGTCATGACTACCGTTCCACCACATTTCGGTTATTCCAACGATATCAGGTTTCATTTCTTGGACCAGGAGCTCCAATTCCTCCATTTTGTTACCTAGGCTTCTCGCATTGGTGTATAAACATCTTACCGTATGCTGTCTATCCTTTCTCCCATTAGTTATGCAATGTGGAACGGACCCCATGCTGTCCATCCGCCCCCTCTTTCTTATGTCCAATTCCCTACCCCTACCTATGTCTGTGCTTATCTCCTCACACTCCTTTTCAGTGTTGGAATCTGGCGTGGAGATTAACTGAACATCTCCCAACCGTCTCCCCCAAGTTCCTAGTTTAAAGCCCTTTTGATGAGATGAGCCAGCCTCCCTCCCAGAAGTCTATTCCCTTCCCTACTCAGGTGAAGTCCATCCCGCGAGAACAGCTGTCTGTCCCCGAAAGCCTCCCAGTGGCCATACATCCCAAAGCCCTCCTTATAGCACCACTCCCTTAGCCAGCTATTTATCCTCACAATTCTGTCAGCCCTTTGCTGTCCTTCTCTAGGAACAGGCAGAATCCCACTAAAGATAATCTGAGCCTCCACTTCCTTAAGTGTCTTCCCCAGCCTGGCGTAATCTCCCTTAATTCTCTCTAGCGAGAACCTAGCCGTGTCGTTCGTTCCTACGTGAAGGATGATCAAAGGGTTCTTACCTGCTCCTTTTAGGATCCTTTTCAACCGCAGGTCCACATCCCTTATCTTAGCGCCCGGCAGACAGCACACCCTTCTGTTTTCAGGGTCCGCCCTGGTCACAGGCCTGTCCAACCTCCTCAGCAAGGAGTCTCCAATCACATAAACCTGCCTTTGCCTGGTGACAGTACTCTGTACAAATCTATCCCCTGTTCCCTGTAGTCGTACCTCTTGTGTCTCTCTATTTTCCCTTATAGTCCCCCTAGTGCCATCCTCTATCCTACTGGGGCCCGGTATTGGTGCCGTCTCCATCAACTCCTGCCCTCTCTCTATCGGACTAGCCGCTCTTCTCTTCTTTCTCTGCCTCCCACCATCAGTTACCACCTGCTGCCTCTCTTCCTCGTTATCTAAACACTCAAACCTGTTCCTGAGTTCTATTCCCCCCTCACTAGCCCTCCTTTTCCTTGGCCTGCTCCTCACAGTCACATGCTTCCACTGATCTTGCTCTGCCCCTGGCCTTCCCCCCTCACAGACCATAGCCTGTGCTTCCACCTGCACCCCTGAGCATTCCCCTTCTGCCACACCCAGCTTCTGCTCCATTAGCTGCGCGAATCCCCTTCTAAACTCTACCATAGTATCTACCTGCATCTGGAGCCCTCTAATCTTTTCCTCTAGCAGGTCTATTAGGCGGCATTTCATGCAAACATACCTTTGTTCAGGCTCCCCAGCGAGGACAATGTACATACCACAGCTGCTGCATGCAATCATCTGCATGGTGTCCCCCGCTGCTTGGCTCATGGCTGCTGTGGTCTCTGCCTGCTGCTCCTGGGGCAACAAAGCACACCGCGCGCTGCGCCCTCCTGCCTCCCCTTCCACCTCCCCCTGTAAACTCCCACTTAAACTCCCCTGTTAGCAGCCCTGTTTGCCGGCTCCTGTTGCTAACTAAGCTGGTGCATTATCACAGGCATACATGTGTTAGCATACCGAGCACCAAATTAAATTAATGGGCAGCAGGTTTAAAACAAATAAAAGGAAGTTCTTCTTCACACAGCGCACAGTCAACCTATGGAACTCCTTGCCTGAGGAGGTTGTGAAGGCTAGGACTATAACAGGGTTTAAATGAGAACTAGATAAATTCATGAAGGTTAAGTCCATTAATGGCTATTAGCCAGGATGGGTAAGGAATGGTGTCCCTAGCCTCTGTTTGTCAGAGGGTGGAGACGGATGGCAGGATTACCTGTTAGGTTCACTCCCTCTGGGGCACCTGGCATTGGCCACTGTCAGCAGACAGGATACTGGGCTGGATGGACCTTTGGTCTGACCCAGTATGGCCATTCTTATGTTCTTATGTTATGTTCTTATGTTCTTAGCATACCGAGCACCTTCACCACTGAACTGAGTCTTTCTGGGTAGTACTGCAGAGGTCTGCTGAACCAGCTATCTGCACAGGGCTGAAACAACATCAGGAGAGAACACACATGCATGTCAACTGACAACAGTCTGCTTACTGCAGACTGCCAGCCAATATTGGTGGGTCTTCCATGGCTTGGCACTTGGGCCAAGTCACAGAGTCTGAATGAACCCCTGCTGGGGTAGAAAGGAGTCCAGTAAATGAACAGTGCCATTGCCTAGCTAGGGTCTTCAGTCCCAGCTCTGGGCTTTTTAAGTTTAGCCCTTTCTTCAGGCTCCCAAATACGAACCATTCCTTTCTTGGTGTTTACACCACTTTACCTGTGGCCTATAGGGGAATCCAGAGCCAATTAATAATCTAGGCCTATCAGACATTTCAGCAAAGCACAACCCCCCACAAATTCCGACCTCCGTACCTCAGCGTTGGTGTGTGTGTGTGTGTGGGAGGGGGTGATATTGCACTCCATATGTTTTATGGAAATATGCCTATGAGTGTAAATATAATGTAACTGGAATATGCTTTATGCAAAAGGTCTCTTGTAAGGTATTACAAAGCTTATAAACTACTGAGTGTGTTCAACCTATTTGTATGAACGTATCATTCTTGTATCTGAAGCTAGAAATATTAAAGTATTACTCTGAAGTCCTATTATAATTATGCAAAGTGTGGGCCATTAATAATGGCTTGGAATCTTGATGGCTCCCATTGCCTAGGACAATTGGTTGTAAATGGCTCTGTTTACTTGTAAGCCTCCCTGTGTTTGTGTGAGTCAGGCTGGGGAAAATGGAGCCTTGGGGTCTCACAGGACATGTGACCATGTCACCTAGTACTGGAATCCATCTTAAACCTGGTGCTTTTCCATTTAGAAGGAGGGTGGGGACCCAGAGAGACAAAAGATTCCCGCCTTGTGCCAAAGCTATAAGCTGTCAGTCATGAGAAAACCCCTAGTTACCACCTGAGCTGGAACAAACAAGAACTGTACCAGGGAAAGGATTGGGCCCAGACTAGGAAGGAGTCTAATCTGTGAAAGAAGCTTATTGGAACTCTGAGGGCAAGATTTACCTATATTCAGTTTCTTAAATGTATTAGGGTTAGACTTGCGTGTTTTGTTTTATTTTGCTTGGTAATTTACTTTGTTCTACCTGTTATTACTTGAAACCACTTAAATCCTACTTTTTATACTTAATAAAATCACTTGTGTTTATTAATAAACCCAGGAGTAAGTGATTAATACCTGGGGGAGCAAACAGCTGTGCAAATCTATCAGTGTTATAGAGGGCGGACAATTTATGAGTTTACCCTGTATAAGCTTTATACAGAGTAAAACTGACTTATTTGGGGTTTGAATCCCATTGGGAGCTGGGTGTCTGGGTGCTGGAGACAGGAGTACTTGCTGAGCTGTTTTCAGTTAAGTCTGCAGCTTTGGGGGCGTGGTTCAGACCCTGGGTCTGTGTTGCAGCAGGCGTCAGGCTCAACAAGACAGGGTTGTGGAGTCCCAAGCCATCAGAGAAAACGGGCTCAGAGGTAGTTTCAACACATCAGGTGACAGTCCCAAGGGGGTCTCTGTGACCGAACCCATCACAGGGTGAACGGGGTTTGACAGCGAAGTACGGTGGAGCATATGCTCTGGCAGGACTTACTAAGCCAAGAAGATGTCAAACTATCATCCAGTAGGTAGTCTGACTGTACCTCTATTAGTCTAGGGCAGGGATTGGCAACCTTTGGCATGCAGCCCACCAGAGTAAGCACCCTGGCAGGCCGTGCCAGTTTGTTTACCTGCCACATCCGCAGGTTCGGCCGATCGCGGTTCCCACTGGCCGTGGTTCGCCGCTCCAGGCCAATGAGGGCGGTGGGAAGTGGCGGCCAGCACATCCCTCGGCCCACGTCGCTTCCCGCCGCCCCCATTGGCCTGGAGCAGCGAACCGCAGCCAGTAGGAGCCACGATCAGCCGAACCTGCGGAGGCAGCAGGTAAACAAACCAGCCCAGCCTGCCAGGGTGCTTACCCTGGTGGGCTGCGTGCCAAAGGTTGCTGATTCCTGGGCTAGGGCAACTTGGCCAAAATGGAGGGGGGTACCACAGCTACAGGGCACAAGGGCTGACACCCCAAATGCACTGCTGCAAAATTCTCCTGCCAAACAATCCACACAAAGCAGAATAAACCGAGAAACTGAGCACAGACTCATGCATCAGCCTGACCAACGCTCACAAACTGGGGTAGCACAGGACGAAAAACAGAAAATGGCTAAAAGAACAGTCCAACTATTTGTTGTAAGTCAAAACACAAGAACATCTGATCCATACAGATACTTACATTAAAGTCACAAAATCAATAAAAGCTGCCATCATCGGGATTTGCAAAACAAGAAAAACGAAAGACTTCATTGCACAATGGAAAAGCGGAGAGCAAGTATTCCTAGAAAGATCATTCAACAATAGAGCAAGGACTTTAGGCATTGGATTCATTGTCAGGAAAGAAACAGTTCCAAGAAACAAGGATAGTCAGCTGTGACCCCGGATAGCAGTTCTCACACTTCAGATAAAATGAAGGAGAACGATTAAAATTATTTGGCTCTATGCTCCAATGCAGCAAGCAGAAGACGAAGAAATGGAACTTTTCTACGAAGAGCTGGAAGAGGTAATGCAAAAAAAGATCCACCTACACAATTATCCAAGGGGACTTCAGTGCAATAGTAGGTTGAAAGGAGAGTGAGAAACTACATGGGAAAATTCAGTAAAGGTGTAAGAAATGATCGCGAAGCATGTCTGGTTGCATTTGCAGAGGCAAACCATCTCCACACAATGAACACGATATTTCAAAAAGAACAGCGTCGGTAGTGGACATGGAAAAGCCCGGATGGCGTCACAATGAATCAGATTGATTATGTAATGACGGATACAAGAAGAATCTTCAACGATGTAGTGACAATAGGAGAACGAATCATTTTCACAGGCTCAGACCATTGTACGTTGCGCTCAAAACTATGTGTTGACAATGTCTATGAAGACCGAGTAAAGAGAAGCCAGAAACCAAAGCAAAAATGGCACTTCAAAGAAGAGGCATTTGCCCAGGGAAGGAGTGAAATGGACCTCAAGTACAAGGTCAACAAGGACTATGAAGAGTTTATCTCACAGATAATGTCAGTAGCTAAGAAGGCAAAGGCATTGAAAATGCTGGGATACAAGCAGAAGATCAGCGAGGAAACTGTGAACCTGATGGCGAGGAGGGCGTGCATGAAATTAGAAGGAAAATGGGTGAATACAGAACACGCAAAGAAATTTGTGTGAAGACCAAAGACGACTATGAAGACTTCGGAAAGAAGAAATTGAGAGAGGCAGCTGAAAAAGAATGAGAGTCTGAAGAAGGTAGAATGAGGATGTTAGGCTGAAACAGATTATCGCGGCAGTGCTGAAAGATGAAAATGGTGAAAGGACATCGGTAGAGATTAATGCTGCATTCAATGCGCTCAATTAAATCTGAATAGATCTGAGGTACATTGACCTGCTGGATTGACCGCAATTGCTCAACAGAGATAACATTATTCAATGTCCCCTGCATTATTACTATATGCAGAGGAGTCAGACAAGGGAACAATCTCACCGAAGCTGTTTGCAACAGTACTGGAGTTGCTGTTCAAGAAATTAAACTAGGAAGAAGAAATCAGAATTGATGGAGAACAGTTAACTCATCTTCTCTTTGCTGATGACTGTATAATACTGGCAAAGGACACAACAAAACTGGAGAACAAACTGCAGCAACTGCAAACACTTCCGCACATCAGGTAGGAAGTGAACATGTCGAAGAGGAAGTGGATGCGGGATGAGCTTTGTGCAGAAGTAATCATCACTTGCAAACGGGAAAGAAATCAAAGAAGTTGACAAATATATTTACCTGGGTCAGCAGCTGAGCAGAGAACTCATTCAAAGGGGAATGCAGTAGGAGGCGAAAGGCGTGGGGTGGGCAAGTTTCAACAAAATAAAGTTGTCTCAAATAGATGATAAACAGTTCTTTCCTTTTCTTCATGGGCAGTTCAACTTCACTGTTCTGCCAGCAATGATATACGGAGCAGAAAGCTGGTCAACAATGAAAGTGGAGGAAGAAAAATTCACTGTCACCCAGACAGCAATGGAAAGGTGAACGTGTAAGATATTGCTCCGTGATCATATACCAAATGAGATCAGAAGGCGTACAGAGGTGACCGATGTGGTGCAGGCAATATACGACGCAAAGCGAAGAGACAGGTCATGTAGTCCACAAGTAAGACAATAGGTGGGCAACCTGCATCAGTGACTGGATCACCAGAGACTACAAGCGACTGCCAGGCAGACCAAAAACACGCTGGGCCAATCCCATGAGAAAACTCTTTGGCCAGAAATGGAAAGAACATACTCACAACACAATAGAATGGTGTGGCATCGACTTGCGTTTGTGGAGGGACGGACGAGGACAGGCTGGACAAAGGTGACAGCACCACACAACACATAGGTCACTCAGTTAATATATCCAAGCTGGTGGGTTTCACAGGGGAGTACTTCAACAATAATACAGGCTGTGACAGAGGGACATTTCAAATCCTGCCCTGTAAAGCTGCCTCACTTGATCCCCAACAGAGGAAACTACAAGAGGGGTAACAAATATTAAGGTCTAGATTATCTAACCCTTACTTTGGGGAGGGCTAATTCACATGGATAGTTCCTTTGATGTCAATGGAACTACTCCTGCAAGATTCCCGCTGACTTCAGTAGGGTTTGGATCAGCCTCTAATGTGCTCACTTAGGTTATGTCTACACTACGAAATTAGGTCGATTTTATAGAAGTCGATTTTTAGGAATCGATTTTATACAGTCGATTGTGTACGTCCCCACTAAGTGTATTAAGTAGGCGGAGTGCGTCCTCACTATCGTGGCTATCATCGACTCATGGAGTGGTGCACTGTGGGAAGTTATCCCACAGTTCCCACAGTCTCCGCTGCCCATTGGATTATGGGTAAGCTCCCAATGCCTGATGGGGTAAAAACATTGTCGTGGGTGGTTTTGCGTACATGTCGTCACTCTCCCCTCCCTCCCTCTGTGAAAGTAGCTGCAAAAGCAAGGTCGATTTTAGCACCCTTTAGGTTGCCAGGGAGAGTACAGAAGTCGATTTTAAGAGCCCTTTAGGTTGACAGAACGGGGTTGCTTGTGTAGACCCATTCATTATAAAATCAACCTAACATGGCTAAATTCAACTAACCCTGTAGTGTAGACCAGGGCTAAATGAGTGTAATAGATGCACAATCTAACTGTGAGCTAAATTACAATTTCTGGAAGTGAACATTTACGGCTCTGAGTGAAGTAAGGCTCACAGTTGAACTTTTTGACCATTATCACATACTAACATTATTCTTATTATTTGTAATACAATAGCATCTGGAGACCTGACCTGAGATGGGGGCCCCATTGTGCTAGGCACGGTTACTGAGTAACTCATCAATTGCTATTACGCTAGCATTCAATGCACAAGCTGTAGAAGAAATAAATTGGTGAATACTTATTTGTTGAATATTTGACCAACAACAAATCTAAAATAAAGACATATAGTGAGAGAGAGGATCCTCATGCTCTAAGACAGACCCCTTCTCTTAAAACCAATAAATAATAAGAATTTACCTTTTGCAAGGGCTTAATAGCTAACCTGCATTGCTACTCCATTGTTCAGTCAGGCTCACTAGAAGATTTTAAATTATAAGCAATTTTCTTTGGGCCCAAGTTACAAAATATTGATGTTCATTTCAAAATACAAATATATTTTTTATATCAATAGAGAAATGGCAATGGCCACTGGACCTACAATGATTTTTTGCAGTGGTTATTATTTATTACAAGGTGTGATGAAGCAGATGTTTTTTGACATTGGTTTCAGAGTAGCAGCCGTGTTAGTCTGTATCCGCAAAAAGAACAGGAGTACTTGTGGCACCTTAGAGACTAACAAATTTATTTGAGCACAACCTGAAGCAAATACTCACCAGCAACCACACACCACAGAACAAAAACATGAACCCAGGAACCTATCCTTGCAACAAAGCCCGATGCCAACTCTGTCCACGTATCTATTCAAGTGATGTCATCATAGGACCTAATCACATCAGCCACGCCATCAGGGGCTCGTTCACCTGCACATCTACCAATGTGATATATGCCATCATGTGCCAGCAATGCCCCTCTGCCATGTACATTGGCCAAACTGGACAGTCTCTATGCAAAAGAATAAATGGACACAAATCTGACATCAGGAATCATAACATTCAAAAACCAGTAAGAGAACACTTCAACCTCTCTGGTCACTCAGTAACAGACTTAAAGATGGAAATTTTGCTACAGAAAAGCTTTAAAAAACAGACTCCAACGAGAAACTGCTGAACTTGAATTAATATGCAAACTAGATACCATCAATTTAGGTTTGAATAGAGACTGGGAATGGCTGAGCCATTACACACATTGAATCTATTTCCCCTTGTTAAGTATCCTCACACCTTCTTGTCAAACTGTCTGTAATGGGTTATCTTGATTATCACTACAAAAGTTTTTTCTCTTAATTAATTAGCCTCTTAGAGTTGGTAGAGCAACTCCCACCTTTTCATGTTCTCTGTATGTGTATATATATCTCCTTACTATATGTTCCATTCTATGCATCCGATGAAGTGGGCTGTAGCCCACGAAAGCTTATGCTCAAATAAATTTGTTAGTCTCTAAGGTGCTTGTACTCCTGTTCTTTTGACATTGGGTTATTTTAGAAAATGTTAAGAGTAAATAAACTGGTTAGATTTTTAAAAAAAGTTTCTAATGTACAACAGTGTGTTAATTTTAAACATGCTTCTCAGTGTCCCAGGAGCAGATGAACATTTAACAATCTTTAAATCAAACAATTTCTCATGTTAAAAAAGAATAGCTGAATTATAAAGAATTGTTTTTGCCATATAACGATGGGATAGCTCTAAAATAGCCATGCTAGAAAGGCTTAGCATCTCCCTCTGACATAGCGCTGTCCAAACCGACACTTTGTTGATGTAACTTATGTCGCTCAGAGGGATGGTGTTTTCACAGCCCTGAGTAACATAAGTTATGCCAACAAAAGTGCCAGTGTAGACATAGGCAATTTAGTGGTAGCATTTTGTCCAGTGAAGGTCTCTTGTATTGTTTATCAGTTGGCCAGTGACTGAAGGAAACCCAGGAAAGGCAGAAGTGATGCAGGTAGGAAGAACAGGAGGGAAACTGAGGAGCGACTAAGGAGGCTGTAATACTCTTCCAAGCTTCACCCAACAAACTGCATCCACACAGAACACCAGGATAAAACTCCCTTCTCAGTAGGTTGCAAAGATGAACATATGAGCATGCGTGCTGTTTTAGCTCAGCTTCCCCTCCATGAGGTTTAAATATAGCCATGGATTTTTTTGGACATGACTTTCCCTCAGTAATATTCTGAGAACCTGCTGAGTTGCATGGGCTTAGTTCCTCCTTGCCAGGGAAGCGGGGTGAGAAACCCAACAATAACTCAAGCAGTGCTCAATTTGTGCCAGGGCTTTCCAGGGCTGAGCCCCAGTACCTGTAGGCTTAGGGGTTCATAGCCCCAGCCCCTCTGGGTTTGCTGTGTCAGTTATGAAAGTAAAAAAAATTGCTTGAGCCCTGGCACCTCTCTCATTACAAATTAAACACTGCTCCCAAGCCCGCCCACTTATGGCTCCAAAATGAGCAGTCACCCAGAGTAGATTGTGTAGGTCTTCATAATGATACTTCCTCTTTCATTCTGTCATGCTCTGATGAGCAAGCAAAAGCACGAATATTGACATTTTAAGTGCAATCATTGGTATATGTGTTAGAACCCATTGAGGGGAATGAGGCAGCTGAGTCCATTCAGAGCTAATGTTTCATGCTCTCTACAAACTCAAGGATGATATCACTTCAACTGTGGCACACCTTCCAAACACACACAAGCCTGTGAGAGTGCTGGGCACCAGCTCCTATTGGAAGTCAGGAATGGGCAGGCACAAGCCTGCCCACAGTTAAAGGCCCCTCCCCCCTACCTAATGGGAGGAGCTACCAGACCTAGATCTCAAGGAATTTCAGGAGACAACTAATGAAAAATGTGAGGGTCATAGGGTCAAAAGCAGGGAGGCAGAGGGAGACACTGAGCAGAGAACCCCAGACAGCACCCACTGCTCCTCAAAAGGTATCGTGGGAGCCAGTGGATGCGCCCTAGAGGAACTCTGCCTAGACACATGATCTGAGAGAGGAGGGGAAATGCTCTGCGACTGTGGGGCTTATCTCCCCATCCAGTATCCTCCTCCTGGTACATTGCCTGGCCACCTTGGCCAGGGCCAGGAGGGGGTTGATACGGAGGTCTCACGATTTCATGGAACGACAGATAGGGTGTGCAAATATCAGTAGGTGCAGGAAGAAGTGCAGCCAGAACCTAAGGAGAAGGTTCTGGAGGAGCCAGAAAATGGGCTGCAACCTAGCGCACTCGATGTAAATATGTGCCAGGGTCTCCGTCACACCACAAAAGGGAGACGTGTCGGGGGGGGGGGTGAACCATCCCACGTACGCGCCTGTCCTCACAGCTCCATGAAGCATCTGCCAACTAATATCCCTGGCGGGCCGTGGAACCAGGGTGAAATACAAACTGGCCCCCCAGGGCCGCTCACCCTCCATAGGTAGTAGAAGGTTCTGCCACTTGGTGTCAGGGTGGGACACAAGGGTGAAGAAGTGAAAGGTATGGAGCACAAGCGTGTACAGCTATTTCCTAGGTATGGCTCAGAAATGAACTGGCTGCAGGTCATGCAGCCAGCTTGGGTTGTATGGAGGGGGCAGCCAGTGAGCACCCTCCTGCAGGACCTGCTCAAGGAAAGCCTCAGAGGTGGGTGGTAAGGCTTCCCTCACCTCCTGGAGTATGCACCAGGACCCACCCTGTCCCCCCGGTTGTAGTCCAGGAGGTCTGTGGATCATGGTGGTACGTGCTAGGACCAACCTCCAGTGCATCAGAGGGGTACTCTGCCATATGCACAGAGCTGGGGGTTGTGTAGCAGGGGCTCCACAAGGCAGTGGAGCCACCACAGACTTGGTCTTTGAAAATGAAACCAGCTCCCAGGTCTGGGGGAGGCTCTGGTAGAAGACCAGCAGCTCGCAGAGATCTCACAGAAGGCCCCTCAGATGGAGATAAGAGTTGCTGGAGCCCTCAGAGGAATGTGTGCCAGTGTTCCACACCGAACTAACTGCACCATAAAGGAGTCTCTGCAGGGCCTGGAGGCGGAAGACGTGGACCTGATTGCAGAGGCAGAGCGCGCCCTGTCCCCCCCTCCTCCAGGGGGAGACTCAGAACTCCCGCAGAAACCCAGTACAGTCCTGCCCAAAAGAACTCCACTTAGCCTCTGGAGGAGGGCCAGGGTACCTGGGGCTGGACTTAGGGCATTGGGCCACTGCCAGAGCAAGGACAGGACCAGCTGGTTAAGCACTAGTGTCAGCTCCTGCAGGGAAAGGCACCAGAGCAGTCCTGTTCACCTCTGCAGCTGCTCAGCCACCCTGTCCAAGTTGTGCCAGTTTTTTGACAGGAAGAGATGGGTGGCGGATAGGTAGCAGCAGACCTGCATTCCATGGGATGGCTTGGAGCACAGGTGGTAAGGAGCCTGCCCACCACCTGCCCCCGACCATCAGGCCAAAGTTCTTGACCCAGTTGACCTGGATGGAGGAGGCCACCACATAGACAGCTACACCAGGTCGGCCTGAGTCCTGCACCACAAGGAGTACATCAGCAGCATATGCTGACAGGACCACCTGTAACTCTGGATTGCAGAACATCAAACCTGTCAATCTCCTGTGGAGGAAAGAGGAAGGGCGTGGTGGCCAGAGTGTACAGTTGGCTTGACAGTGGGCAGCCTTAGCGCACTCCTCAACTGAAGATGACAGGTTTGGTCAGGGTCTAGTTGAGCTTGACCAAACACTCCATGAAAGCGTACAGCACCTGGAGAAAGCCCACAAACCAGGGTCCAAAGCCAAATGCCTGCAGAGTGCCCAGGAGATACCCATGGTCCATCTTGTCAAACACTTTCGCCTGGTCTATGGACAGGAGGCCGAATGACAGACCATCCCTACACCCGAGCTGGAGGAGGTCCTGACCAAATAAAGATTATCAAAGATGGTACAGTGCAGTCCACTGTGTGCAGTTGTTCCTGTCTTTTTTGGTCACATGTGGTGCAAGTGTTATATTCTAGTGGGATTGGTGGGGCTAAGGAAAGAAGAAATGGAATTAGGGAAGTGGCACCTTAAAAAACCCACTTCTTCAGAAAGCTTATGCCCAAATAAATCTGTTAGTCTTTAAGGTGCCACTGGACTCCTCGTTGTTTTTGTGGATACAGACTAACACGGCTACCCCTCTGATAATTTGGCAGCATAAAGGGACCATTTAGCTAAAATGAGCCATTGGGGAATATTGCCAATATAAGGTTTTCTGGGTGGAAACATATTTGTAAAGACTATTTTTGCAGCTGTCCACCTGCCCTAGTATCTACTGCTTGAGCTTTGGAGAAATAAGTGATTAGGCAATATCTCCATTTCTCACTTCCTCAGGTTGGACACCCCCCCCCCCCAAAAAAAAAAGCTCATACCCTCACTTCCTTCTAACACAAGGCAGGAGTGCATTGTGCAATATTTAGCAAAGATGTGAATATAAACAAACTGTTTCCTACTCAGTGGTATGCAGCTAAGATACCTGCCACATCATACTATATTTAGACTGTATTAGCATGCTGCAGTTTTAGCCAGTACATTATAGTACACAAATATATAGTATTTGGACCCTAACATCATGGGCCAGATTCTCCAGCCACTGGAGGATTCCCCTTGGGTAGGATGGCTCTCCACTGTGTACCCACCCAACACTCTCAGTTGCTGGCATAAGAGGAATAGCTATATCCAGGGAAAAGGGGACATGACCAGTGCACCATGGTGATCTTTGACTGCCATATTGGTCCCTTGGGGCCATTTGCAACTAATGCTCTTTAAAGCAACCTTTGGGCTGTTTTGGTTTTTATGCCTGCAATGGAGCCCAGATGACCCAGGCTCAGAGAAGCATAAAGGTGGCTTATGAGCCCTTTGCAGATCCTGGTCTCAGCTGCATTAAAATGATCCTTGGCTGCAGCTGAGAATCTGGGTCAATGGACTAATACACACATGGAAGAAGATAGTTAAATGTATGCTGCATGCAAGTGAAACAAATAGAATATCACTTTAATACCTCTGTAAGTACAATCTGATAAAAAAAAAGAGTGAACATTACAAAAACAGCTAAGTCCGAAAAAGAAAATCGCAGTTGTATGAAGAGGAAACAAGACACCAATCCAGCTCCCATTGCTGGGTTTTGCATCCTAAATGAGGGGACACATTAGCCACCAAACTGAGCCCTTCTAGACTAACATATTGCTATGGATTTCATTTGTGTCACTAACTTCATTGCCAAATATACCCTGTGGTAGCACGGGGAAGTATGCATTTGCCTGTGGTACCTACACTAAATATATCTGGGGGGGGGCTGGGCATATTTGGTCCACAAGTTCAATTAATTTCATGGTAATTCCCACTGAAGAAAAAGAGGTATCCTATGGGAGATGGTCACTAGTGAAAGGCATGATCACTAGAAGAAGGCAGATAGAGACTATACTGCAGGGAACAGTCACATGCTAAATGACCTGGCTGGTCTTCTCCATCTTTAATTTCTTTTATTCTATGAGCTAATTCTCAGGCTGTACTCAGAGATGGAAAGGAGCTTAAAGATAAATTCAAATGTTTTGAGATGTTTGGTACCTAGTGCTGTGATAAACTTCCCTCCCACAATGTAAACCGCAGAATCAAGACTGAGGAGTTTGTAGGGTTTCTGCAGAACTGTCTATGTTCTATTCTTCCCTATTTGCCCCGCACTAGAGCTGGTTAAAAGAGAGGGGGAAGGAGCAGTAAAATGGCCTTTTTAAAAGTGCAAAACTATTGACAAAATTGCACCCAAAAAAAGGAAGTTTTTCTGCAAATTTTTAGCAAAATTTATCAAAATTGTGCACCAGCTCTGCCCTGACGGTTAAATTCACCCCATGGAGAGGGCAAAGGCAAGGCCTAAATACTATTTGAACCTCAAATTAGGATTTAGGTAGAAATTAAATGGTGTATGGGCCTTGGGTTGACTCTCAGATAGGTTTAGAACCTGCTCTTCTATGCTCTAGTTCTTTTTTTAGAAAAAATTTTAAGAGATTTATATTTTGAATATAATGTTAGGGACCCAGAGGCCTCTGCATATGGGCTGTCTTATAAAGAGCTAATTATTTGTTATTACCTGTACAGAAAGAATTAAGTTCCAAAATCTGTCAACATTAGCTACCACAAGACTTCTTTTTAGACCTTTCAAGAAAGCGTACTGATAGAAAATACTTCCTCCTCAATGCAGTGCCTCATTCTTCTGTGCTTCTTTTGCACAGGATCATGTCCTACAATAAGGCAAGGATTTGATTGTTCTACTTTAAGACAAGAAAACCTCAGAAGCCAGAGTTATCCAGTGGATCAAACCTTGATCTCCAAAAACAGGGTTTCCAGTTTTAAGAGCCCTACATTGTCTGTAAGACATGAATAGTGTTTTTCGGTACCCTTGGTTTTCAGCCTCTTCGTACTTTTGACATATGAAGATCTTTGATGCATTTGTTATTAGCCTCTGAACTGCATGCATGTTTTATTTTGTATTGATATCTTGTCTTAGAAGAGATAAAAATCTATAGCAAACCAAGAGAAGGAGAATTTATCCCTATCTCTGCTGTCACTTTCTAAAAGTCTCAAATAAATGCTGGGCCTGAGCAAAATTGCCAAATGAATTTATCATTATCTTAAATAGTTTTATATTTTTTCCATGGCACAGTAAGATTACAAAGAAACTAAAGAGTTTTGCTGAAGTAATTCCTTTTTTGCAGATATCAGATTGCCTGCAAATTGTCACCCGGCAATCTCTACACTCTTTTCAGCCCTGTCACCTAGCATGATGCCAACAGTGATACAAAATCTTCTAGAGTATTTGATTAAGTAAAAGCACAGTGTCAAAGTGCAGTGTCAGTCACTTTGGTACTATGAATGCTATAAACACACTTTCAAGGTCTTTATCAGCAACAGAACAACATCCATTTCAGGTTGTCCTGATAAAAATATCAGTGAAAGTGAAATGCTATGTTACAGTTGAGGAAAAATCCATACTCCTGACCAGCATAGGTAAGCCAACCTAATCCCAGCGTAGCCAGTGCTAGGCGGATGGAAGAATTCTATACTGTGCAGCTGTGCCACTGTAACAATTCAAGTGTAGACAAGCCCTACCACACCTTTCAAGAAAAGCCATGAGAAATTAAGTCAGATTTAGTGGGGGACCAGGAATTGTTGCTATCAGTAGATAGAATGTATCACTATGATAAGGCAATGTGCCTTTTCATAAACCTTCTGACTCCACACCTCTACACTCTTACAAAGCCTTTTATTTTGCCAAGTGAAAAATTAAAAGATCAATTGTGTGTTTTATAGCATTTGTGTGACTAAAGATTTAATTTATGTTTAGGTAATATTAAAACAGTGAATGCTGTCAGTTCACACACTCAGCCTTTCCATTGAGTTCCATTGACTTCTGTGGGCTTTGGATCAGGTCCTACAAGCTGATCCTTCCTGGGGGAAGCTAAATTCCCACTCAGTGTAGTGGGAGTTCTACCTGTGTCAGAGTTTAGCATATGACCAGACTAAGGATTGGTCTCAGTGTCACGTCATTAAGGGATCAAGAGATGGAAATGCAGAATGATGGAGCACACAGATGGTAAAATTCATTATATATCAATAGGAAAGTTATGTTTATATTAAATCTTCCCCCCCCCCCATGTTTTGCTGATAAAAGGGTTTCTTCTCAGCAGCAAATGTTATTGTTTAAATCAAAATCTTCTGTTTTAGTGAAATATGCGTTACAAAGAAATGCAACCAGTAGAGACTGTAGAGTTTTGATAAGGCTACCAGAGCTGAATATGTGTAATGACAGCATTAGAGCAGTGAATAGCTATCCATTGATCCACTCTCCAATGAGAAGAAAAGGAAAAGAACAATTTGTAACTGCATAAATAAAAATCTTGAGTCACACAAATGCCAGACAATTTGTATTTTTTTCCCTTACAAAATGAATAGCTTTCAGAGAACAGCAGATACACGGAGGCAGGGGGTTCAGGAGCAAGATGGATCCTCTGACCTTTCATTTTAGAGGAGAAAGGAGAAAACCAATTAAGGAATGTTATACATCTCCACCTGCTCTTGTCAGTAACTTCTCCTCTTGCATTCATTAGGACACACATCATCCATCATTTACATATCTTCCCTCTCACTTCCCTAATTATCAGAGGGGTAGCCGTGTTAGTCTGTATCCACAAAAACAACGAGGAGTCCAGTGGCACCTTAAAGACTAACAGATTTATTTGGGCATAAGCTTTCTGAAGAAGTGGGTTTTTTAAGGTGCCACTTCCCTAATTCCATTTCTTCTTTCCTTAGCCCCACCAATCCCACTAGAATATAACACTTGCACCACATGTGACCAAAAAAGACCCATCTAACTCAAGATCATTTGCAATTTCTAAGAAATCAGGTTTTCTTCTGAGGATGAGCCCCACTAATTTATTCTGACATGCCCACAAAGAGTGATGCCTACTCTTCCACCCTCAGGTTACAATGCACAGGGGTAGGAAAAGGTTCCCATTAATGTGATCTGCTGTTTCCTTGGTTGTGTTTTATGCTAACTGAATAGACATGCAATACATACTTAAGAACACTAGAGAGGCAGCTACACTAGCAAAAAAGTTCTCTATCCTAACAAAATTAGTATTTTTATTTCAGCAACTGCCAGCAGCAGTGTAGATGCCCAAAGTGATAAGCCATTAGCATGAATACAGCAGGTGTTTTAACCATAGTCCCATATAAACAGATACGTTTTTCATTTAAAACAAAAATAAAACAAAAAAAACCCACCACCACCACTACCAACAAAAAAACCCTTCCTGATTAAATATGGGTTTTCCAAAAAATTGAAGTGTTTCAGAAGTAATTGTTGATTTCGATGAAGTTCTCCAAATTTTCAATGGAAAAATTTGAAATAAACTGGTTAATTTTGAATCAATATTTGGAAATGCTTTCTGTCCCTGCACCATAATCATTCCAGCTCTGGGAGGAACAATTGCAGAAAAAGTCTTGCTCAGCCTCTGTAGCCATGGGATGGAGCATGCTCAGTACAGATGGAATCTTTGGTGACTTAAGCAGCTACACTCAAATTCCTACTAAGCATGTGCAAACAGATTTTTCAAAATATTATAAATTGGCCAAATTTGGATGCATTTTCAGAGAGATGGCAAAAGACACATTTCTGACACTAGGGCAACCCCTACCAAATTTTAAGCCTTTGCTCTAAAGCATGAAGGTGCTAGAGTTTCAGTTAAGCAGTTGTAAGAATTTTTTTTTTAACATGAAGGAATAATATTATTCTCAGAAATGGCTGAATTTTTTTAAGCGTAAGTTTGTGTGTGTGTGTGTGCACGCACACATGCACAAATAAATCTTAGGCAGATACCTAGCATAGAAAATTTGTGAGTTTGGCAAAGTTATAAGCAACTGAAAACTTGGTTCTCTAAGGAAGTGTGTCAAGCAGTCTTAATTTTCAGCATTGCTACCTGCAACATCATTCATTGGCACACGGTCCACTCACTACTAAGGGCACCTCCTCCTGGCTACTCAGGGGATTGGCTCCCTTCAGGGGATGCACCCTCTTCTGGCAATCTCTCCACCTGCCTCTACACCTCTAGGGGAGCTTTCTTCACAACTTGGGCTTCCAACCAGGTCACTATGCATGTTTCCCTCTTCTGGGGGTGTCAAAGTCATCAAGCACAAACTGTCCCTGGAAGTCCACTCTCCACTGACTGATCTATACCACTCCTCCCCCCTGGAGGCTGATAGGTGAACCTAGACCCACTCTGCTCCAGATTCCAGCTCAGGAGCCCTCTCATAAGCAGCCAAAGTCTGCCCTATCTCATACTTTGCTACTTTTCCCCTGAGCCTTTCTGGCTCTCCTGGAGTTTGCCAGCTCAAACTCCCAGGAAGAAACTATACTTGCTTTTATAGCCCCAAACACATCTCCCATTTCATAGGAAGGGCATGACTAAACTACTTCCCTTTCTCCCTTTCTCTCAGCTTCTGGATTTTATAGAGGCCCCACCTGTTCCCATCCAGTTGAGCCTCATCTAATTAATCCCTGCTCCGTTTCTTCTCTTCCAGATGCAGCCTGGGGAGTTAATTGACCCAACTAGCACTTTAACCCCTCCAGGGCATGTGTGGGGTGGACACCCCATCACATTCATTATAATTAAATGTTTTAGTACTGCAGCTATTATTGAAATTACAATAAAACTGTAAACCACAAGCACTTTGGGACTCTAGCTAGCTTTCAGTCTAATAGTTATAATATCCTGTCAATGCAACAGGTACTCTCTTTCAACACTTATGGTCTATTCAAACTAAAAAGGTCAAAACATCAAGTCAGAAACAGCCATGCTGAATTTTCTAATTTATATTCCCTTTTCTGACAGATGATAAACAACCCTAAAGATGGGTTGGCATTTTGTTTTCTAAAACACTTCTTTTTATGAAGTTTAAACACACTGCAAAGCTGTTTCCATTCAGTGAACAAGTTAAGGTACTTTTTAGGATAGCAATTTGCAATGCACCAAATCCACCAAAAATGATTGACATGGCTGTAACTAGATGTTTCTTTCCAAAGAAGATGCTTTTTAAAGGGGCACCTCCAACTTGGGGGAAAAAAATCACATTTCTCTCTGAAAATTGTAGATCTACTATAGTTACATGCAACACTTTGGATTATTGTAACAAAAAGAAAAGAAAGAAAGACAATTTTCTCTATTCCCCCCGTTTATTATGTGCATTTGACAGCACTTTGTACCCTCAGTTTATGGTTTTAGGCCCTGATCCTGCAAACGCTTAGGTGTGTGAGTAATTTGACTCATGTAACCAGGCCCATTGACTTCAATGGGGACTTGTTTTTTTTATTAAAATTAGGTATAAATGTTTGCAGGATTGAGGAAGTGAAACAGAAAAAGCTACAGTACAAGGGAGGGGGCATTCTAGGGGGCTACATGTGAAACCAGAGAGAATCAAACAGTAGAGGATCAAACAAGAGAGGCAAAGGAGGGGAAGGAAGATGGGTCACAGGGTGAAGTAATCAGCTTAGGGGAGAGAGAATGGGGAAGGGACCAGTGCAGTGCCCTGTAGGAACAGTGAAGGCTTTCCCCCACGTGGTGGTTAGTGTGGCAGTGTTGTGTATGGGAGCGCAACTCCCCTCCTGGCCTGGTTCCTATCCACCCCCAGCCTAGGCAAAGCTTGCAGCTGATGCTTTGTTTGCTGGCATTTCCGTCCTGTGCATGTTCACTTCAGAGAGCGAGGGTGCCCAGCCCCAGCATGCCGGAGCGGGAGGCTCTCGAGCTCTCGCTCTCTTGCGGTCAGTGGCAGATGCGTGTGACCAGCAGGAAATCTACTCAGTAAGCAAAGAGCCAAGGGGAACATCTCTGCATGGGTGCCTCACACACAGCAAGCAGAGATGGGGCAGCAAGGGTGAAACAAGCCCCTGCAAGAATGAAAGTGCCACTACCTCCCACCCCAAGGGGCACAGGCAGCAGACAGGCCCCTGCCACTGGAGCTGTGGGAGGGTGAGGAGGGAGCGGCCTCTCTCTGGGGGGCATAGGTGCAGATTGCAGGCTGTGTAGGGAGTCCCTCTCCCCCAGGATCTGCATTGCTTGCAGAGAGGCTCCGGAAAGGTCCCTGTTTCCAGTATTTGGGGTGTGAGGTAGGGGGCCTCTCTTCACCCAGAACTGGGTGGGGTGACTTGGTAAGGAGCGGAAGGAGGATCTGGGGCAGTGAGTAGGGCAGTCCCCAGGGTTTAATTTGTGCCAGGGCTTGCCAGGGGTGAGCCCCGGCACCTCTAGGCTTGGCAATTCATAGCCCCTGCTCCTCTGGCTTGCCACATCAGTTATGAAAGTAAAAAAATTGCTTGCCCCCTAGCACCTCTTTCATTACAAATTAATCACTGGCAGTCCCCTTCACCCAGGACCTGGGAGTTCCTTGCAGTGCCTAGGTATTCCCCCTCCACAGGATTTGGGGAGGCCAGGAATGGGTAGAGCAGATTTGGGGGGAATCTTTGCAGGGAGCCTGGGAATGGGGGAGTGTGGCTTTCCTCAAAAGGAGGGTGCAGGGCAGTGGCAGGAACCTTTTCTCCCAGCATCTGGGGAGCTTGTGCGAAATGTCTGGGAAGGGGTCCGTGCCCCAGGGTGTGGGACCTGGCTGTGCCTGGGGTGGGTCCCTCTCTCCAGGGTACCTGGGTGTGGGGGTGCTGAACGTGACACGATTCACCCACTGAGCGCAGCTGATAGGCCAACAGCACTTCCTCACAGAGAGGAAAGCAGCGTGCCTGGGGTGGGGGCCGGCGAGAGGTGAATGAACGCAGCTGGGGGCCGGTTGCACGCACTGCCCCGGCTCTGGGCTGTGTGATCCGAGCCCGCTCGCTGCTCCTCGCACCCGCTGCCAGACGCGCCTTCTCCAGCCCGGGCGGACCGGCCAGCCGGGGAAACTCCAGCAAGGTAGGAGCGGAGCGGGCCGCTGCCAGAGTCAGCGGCTGTCACCGGCCCCCACCCCCCTTGCCGGCGGGGAAGGTGACTTTGTCCTGAGGCTCCCTGGGGAGAGGGGCGCAGAGCCACCCGGCGCAGGAGAAGGGGTCTGGGCTCTGCCCCCTGTAGGTAGCCCAGCGGCTGGGGAGGGAGCGGGCACCCAGGGACAGCCCGCGCCCGGCCACCTGCCCGCCGCTCGGTGGGAGTGCGCGCTCCTCTCCGCGGGCTGTTTCGCCATCTCTGCCAAGCTTCCTGCCGCGGAAGTTGCAGCAAGCGCATCAGTTCCAGCAGCTCTGTTTCGACAGGCGGGCGCCACCCTGCTCGCCCAGCCTGCGGGAGGCGCCGGGCGGAGCGCAGGAGAGTCATGCCCGGGCCCGGGGAGAAACAAACCAAGACGTGGCACTAGCTGGCCAAGTATTTAGTCAGGGAGGAACGATGAGAGAGAGCCCCATGTCCCTGCGATCATTCTCTGCCATGGTGGGAATGACCCCTGTGGGATGGGGGAGAATAATGCTGCTTACTCCCCCTCCCCTTTTATAAAGAGCTTTTGAGATCCCCTGATCAAAAGGTGCTATAAGCATAAGGCATCACGTATGGCCCCAGCACAGTGAGGTCCTGGCCCCATTGTGGCTTCCGGGCATTGTTGCAATATAAACGTTAAATAACAAGAGGGCCTAACCCTGTACCCGTTATCTACCAATGTAGGCCTTACTACGACAAGTGAGCTCAATAAAGTCAAGGGGGCTACTGTGTGAATAAAGGCTTCTCTGGTGAATAAGGGTTGGGGTGGGATCATTACTGCAAATGGTTCTGTGGTTTCCTGTGGAAATTCCTCGTTATGGGGAACTTATTTTAAATTTTCCTCCTGTTATAAATGGAAATCAGACAGATGACTCTGATCCTAAAATTGCATATTAGGTGATTAAAACTAAGAGATACATAATATGCTATACCTGGGGTTATAAAAGAAATGCACAGTGGTTAGGATGAACACTTTGCCCTGAACACATCAACTGGACAGAACTGAGTATAGTGCACCAAAGAAGAAAAACAATCTTCTTTTAAATACAAGCTGAGGAAAAGACCCATTTAAAAATCATTGTTACTATTAGTTGGATTTAAGAATAAACTGTCCTTTTTTCTAGACTGAGTTAATTACTTGTGGCATTCAGTACCCAGTACAGGCCTTTATTAATTCAAGATTGTATTCTGCTTAGAGATACTAAACTTTTTAGATATCCTATCTTCAGGGCAGGGAGTACATCTTTATCTGTGCTTACAAAACATGAGGCAATCTAAGTAAATGGTAATGAATATGGGTTAAGAGAATTCACAGAACTACAATAATGATTCCTCTTTTACTTCTCTGGAAAAACATTGAGGGGCAAGTTCTCCTCACCTTACTCATGCAAAGTAGTTATATTTAAGACCATATAATGGAGCAAGGCAAGCAAATTATTTTTATCCAGGTCAAATCTATTAGCGTAATAGTAATATCAGTTTTCATTTGATTTACAATATTTGGTATTATAGGAACTCTGTTTTTGTAGTTAAAGGTGCTGTTCTTCTCTGCAAGTTAATTTCCATTAATGTTTATTACGCATGCTTCAAGGAGAGTTCTCTCTCTGTGGGCTAGATTCTGCAGTTCCTATTGAGGAAATACTAACCTTAAATGTAGTCGGGCATTTAACTCTGGACACCACTTTTAGAAAGAAGGCTGAACCACGAAGGCTCATTTTCATGGTTCGTTTAATTCTGAACCCAAATATGAACTTGGATGTGTAATCCCAAACTACTTCATTTTTAGTATTTTTAGATCAGGTATTTGTCTCTTGGTTTTTGGTTCCTTCTGCAATTCCCCAAAATCCTTGTTTTTGGTTAAGATGTTCACTTTTAACCAGGGCTCCAGCTCCGGAGCAAGCTCCAGGCAAAAACCTGCAGCTCCACTGCTCTGGAGCTGCTCTGCCCTTCAGCTCTGGGCTCCGCTCCAAAGCCCTGCTTTTAACAAATACCAGTTTCATGTATAAATCCATTAATGTCAGAGTTAATGACGTTTCACACCTCATATTGTTTCAGTATTATAGCATCTTTACAATAATGTTCTGTTTTAGTAGAATGATATTGATGCTTACAGTCACTCACTATTTGTTTCAATCTAATTTTTGTCCCCAGTGTCATAGCTGTAAAATATATGCCATCATCTTAATGAAGTGCTAAATTAGGAATGTCTTTTTTGTTTAAGTATTTTACATTTCTTATTTATTGGCTATGCAAAGTTGTGTCCTGTTACAGAAAAAATTGTACAGTACTTAGATCTTTGGGGCAGGAACCATATTTTTGTTCTGGTTTGTACAGCACCTAGCACAATGGGGTCCTGATCTGTGAATAGGGCTTCTAGACACAAATAATAATAAGCCAAACCTGGCATGGCCTAAATAGGTGCAAGTGCTACTTTGTTTACTGTGGGGATCGGATTGGACCCTGGCATAAGTGGGCACAATTAATTGAAGTCAATGGGAATTGAACCCTGTTATCCCAGGGCTGAACGTGCTCTGTAGAATTTTATATATGAATATCATTGCATTACAGTTATGTAAAATGTAAGGCAGCACATAGCAATTTCCATTAAGCCACTGTAATTGTCATGTACCCTGATTAACAATACCTTTCTGTTTTGAAGAAAAGGTACTTCCTTTGTTTTCATCAGCAAGCTCATGACTTCACATTTCTGCTTTTTGTTTCATTTCTTTTAATTGAAATGGCTCTTAGTATCCTGTAAGAATTTAATTAGAATTTAGTAGAACTCCCTTAAATTCACACCAATGGCTGGAAGACCTGGTGTGAAGGACTGAATTTTGTTAGCTGAGAAGAAAAACTAACACCACCACATCAGAACATATACTTTTAAAGTGATTTGTCAATTGTTGTTTAGTTTTTAAATTAGTGATAATGCTACATGGTATTCTTGTAAAATATTACTACACCATATACTGGTCAATGTAACCAAGGATTAGTCCACCCTCACATCAGTTTTGTGCAGGTTCAATTCCACTGAATTCAGGGAAGATACTCCTGGTTCATGCCATTTAGGCACAGATGTTTGTTTTTAGTGTAGTGAAAGCTTGGTAATATGAGACTCCACTGTGGAGACTTCACACTGAGAGATCTGCACAAAGATAAAGGATAAAATATAACCCTCAGCATGTAGAAATAGTTATAATCTGAAACCCCAGTAGAAACATTGCTCTTTAAAAATTCTCAGATTTTTCCAGGAACATTCACGCTTTTCCCCCTGCACATTTTTAAATTAAAAACACCATTTCCTCCAATGGGCGTTCAGTACGTTAGAACACACGTTTTGTGCAAGTGTCCCTTCAAGATGTATTTTTCATCTGCAATATCTAGATACGTCAAATGGAGATAATTAACTCTGCAGTATGGGCTGTGACTGTCTGGGGGAGGTTTCAGGCAATCAACAAAGTAAGATGCATAGTTGAACAACCCTGTTTTAGATTTTGAGAAGATTTCTATCTAGACTAAGTATGTATGGCTGGAAAATGTGTAGTGGGGGTATTGTTTGTTCTTTTCTTTAAACATTCCCTGTGAATGCTACAATAGTAACAAGCTGTTCTGGTGGCTGGAATCAAACAACTGACAGGAACCTTAAAGATTTGAATTGAGTAATTTGTATTTTAACTCTTGCTGCAAATTGTTGATGGGAATCCTGATCGCTTAGTGCACAACATCCTCAAGCAGGTGCTGATGCCTTTTGAAGCCAAGGCTACCTCTGTTCACTATGTAAAAAAAGTTTTGTTTGCATTTCATTTTTAACACTTTACTGCACTACCTGTAACTTAACCATGTGTCGGGCCTTGAGCAGCCTCTACAAACTGTCTCCATGATGTGTCCGCTATGTGCTTTCTTCTGTGTCCTGATGGAACATGAAAAACAGGAAAGGGCTAAATTCTGCTCTAAGAATGTGATTTAGCCAGAACATCTCTCTGGGATTTAGTTGCTTTAGTTTTACCAACTTGTGTGGTCGTTTGCACTCTGGTAAAATGGACTCTAAAGCTCTACGAAATCAGAATGGTAATGATTCAAACTCACTTTGCGCTGGTGTAAATGACTGCACCGGGTGCAGGGCAATGGGATCTGATGTGTAGGTCCTCAAAGGATAACTGTTATTGATCAAGGGAGACCATGGGCACACCTGGAAGTCCCCCAGAGTTGGCTGCTTCAGGGGAGTGAGCACTCAGTAGCCATTGAAGAGCAAGGTTGAAGGAACAGCCATTTGGTATGGAGGAGAGACAGGAAAGGGATTTGAAGGCCACTGGGCAAACTTTTCAGAGCACATCAAAAGTAGTGGGGGGGAAGGGACTTATAGACAGAGGAGTGATGGCCCTGGGACGGGAGAGGGCAATCAAAATATTTGCAGCTAAAATGTTTTCCCAGTTACTGTTCAGAAATTTTAGAGTCCCCACCCCTCAACAGGCAGGGACACTTCTTACGGGGGCTTCTTCTCTGAAGTGCTTTTTCACTCACACTATGAATGTGGTTACATTCTCATGACTGTTACTATTAAAATGATGGACGCTGCATGGAAAATATGAATAAGTATTAATACATGCCATGCATCTGTTGCCACTGTCCCTCATGTCCCTGACAACAGAAAGTTTCCCGTTGTCCTCAGATGATCCCAGTGATAAACTAGCACTTCAGTGGACACTTTATCATCCTGTGCCTGTCAGGGAGAGGCTACAGAAGGCGGGGTAAATCTGACTTTAGCTGCATTGCTAGTCCATGGTGGTGAGAGAGCAGCTAGAGCAGAAGGTCTGGTGCAGGCTTTGCCTGACTTCCACTCAGGAGCATTATCAAGGTAATTTAGGGAATGAAAGATGTGACTTCTAGCACTCTGCCCCATCCCCCAACAGGTACCTTTATTCATAGACTCCAGGAAACAAGCAGTCTCCTCAGTCCAGAATTTTAAAATTAGATAACTAGTGAATCCATCTGATGGAAGGGGACAGAAGACTGGTAATGGGGCACCGAGCCTTCCACCTCTGGATTGCTTGTAAGAGCCCAGCGCACATTAGTAGCAACTGAAAGTTTACCAACCTCATGGCAGAGAAGTGAAGTTATTTTGGTGGACTCAGTTCAGTTCCCAGGGCCCCCCATTGCAAAAAGCCTTCATCAAAATTAGTACCCTTTTTGCCACCCTCAAAAACAAGGTTGATGGCTGACTACATATGGACTGAGCTACTCTCTGCCCTTAGAGTTTTGCACCCACTAGGCCCTGGAGGGAACATTAGCAGACCAGCATGAAGCTCCTCTGGGTGCTTGTCCTGTATCTGACCTGCGAATAATGGCCTCCAGCACTGACAAGCAAGCAGCTATCACAAATACAAAATTCTTATGCAACTTTTTTAAATAATTTTTTTTTACAGTTATGTTAGAGGAGACAAAGATACAAAGTTATTTTTGAACCTGGGAGATTCTCATGCTTCAGTCAGATGCATTGCCAGTACCCAGAAGCTTATCATATCGCCAGAGGTTCACGTACCGTATCTGATTTTCCTGGCCATCCCCAGCCAGCACAGCCCCTATAAGTCCCTCTGATGGAGAAGAGGTTGCAGACACTGCAGGGTTCTGGTGTGAGCAGACTTTCTGCTGTTACCCTGCACCTGTTTTATGCTGTGCACAGAGCAGGGTTGAATGCAACCCCATCTATTTAAAGTAGTGTTTTTGACCTCTAGTACTTTCTGACTCAAAGTGATTATTATTTAACAGCTGAATATAGCACATGGGTTTGCAGGCTGCTTCTCACGGTGAGTAAAAATACAACTCCTCCCTTGCATAGCTTCCAGTAGAAACAGATCATGACTAACAGCTTCCAGATCATGACGAGAGGACTCTGGGCAAGATAAAAAGACAAGTGGGATGGAGGGAGGGCAAACATAAGAAGCTTGTGCACTTTCTTGGGCGGTACAGATCATATTAGCACCTATTTTTCCCGTAAAAAACGTTAATACTTAGAATTAACTGGAGGATCATAGTGTGAAGGACTATGGAAAAGGGTGGGTAAGGAGGAGAGATTTCAAGGAAAAGAAGCAGGGCATGTGGCATATAGAAGCCTGAGAGATGCTCTTTGGAATAAAGTGGGTATGGAATGATGTAGCCTTGCTGGGGGTCAGGATACGAACAAGAGTGGTGAGCGTTAGAACAGTGTTCATAAAATCTTCTAATTACAGAAGGATGAGAGTGTTGTTTCCTTAGCAGCTAGGCAGTGCCAGAGCAGATTTAAAAATTTTATTAAAGCGAATGTTAAAAAATTATATAATACATAGGTTGAGAAAAGAGTGTCTGTATATCTGGGTATAGTGCTTGGATTATCCAAAAATACAAAGTAAGCACTATATGTATCTTATTACTTTAAAAACAAAATCAGCAATAACCCCAATTTAGGTAAATAAATTTAAGAATACAGTTTCGATATTAGCATCCAAGTATTTGGGTACATCATGCATGAAGAGTTACACAGAGAGTTGGTTGTGGAAAGCAAATATATCAGTGAGTGAAGATTGTCTCTCAGTAATTGAGAATTTAGGGTAGATTGTCCATTTGGAAAATACAATCCATGAGGAAAGTATTTGTTACTTTCCCCACTGTGCTTCTGTGTGCCTGGAAAGCAGAATAGATGTTTTTTAAATTATTAGCTTCTCCCCCCTTTCCCCCCTTCACTGTTGTTAGGATTCTATCACAACACAGAAACAATAAGGATGCATCAGCAGCATTGGCCAGAAGACTCTTTCTGAATGCTGATGTAGTTACTGTCAGTTTGACTGTAAGGTCAAACAAACAAACAAACAGCTTTTTCTCTTGAGGTAAGAGTTAGGTCCATTTCTGAAAGCTATGTAGTCTATCAGAACAGAGGGTTTTTCTCCCCTTCAGCTGTGTTTTTTGACCAAGTTTGGTATCTGGGAGGCCAGGGCTCAGGGGGGAAAATGCTTGTGGAGATAAGCCATCATTGTAAACAAGTAAGGGTGTGCACTACAAATGGGCATGGAAGTAGAACACACCCATAACTGCAGCAGCTGCAGTTTGGTTTTGTAGTTTGCTGCCAGAAGGGAAGCCAGTAATCCTGATAACATAGCACTAGTACAGCACGGGCAGAAGAGTCAGTGGGTTTAGGATAGGTCAGTTGTAAGAATGGACTCAGCACCAAAGCTAAGGCATTTTTAATCCCACTTTCAGTGGTGTGGATCGTGTCTTTATATAAGCTTGGGCAGAGCCCTTCCGGTGTGTCTCTAATAGCCTCCCTTCCACCACCACATAATCATTGGCTCTTTCCAGAACAATCATGACTGTTCTATCTAGAAGGAGGGCGGGGGAGGTATGAAGGGAAAAATTCTGTCGGAAAAGCCATGTGGTCCTCCTCAAAATTTCCTCTACATACTCCCCAGAGCAGTTTGCAGCTCTGCAGAGGGTGCATAGCCTGCAACCCAAGCACAACTATGCAGATATTCCTTCAGATGGGATGTCCCTTTGTAATGACTCCATGTTTCCCCATAGCAGCACAGCTCCCTTAGTAGCCATTGCCTGAGTCCCCCCAGAGCTGTTCGGTACCTCATTTTCCTGATGGTGGGGATAGCCTATCCAAGCTGATATAATACAAGACATGAACATTTACCCAGTCCCTGCTAGCCAGAACTACTAAGCCTGCTAGTGAGGGTTCAGAATACTTGCCCCACTAATGCCCCCTGCTCACTGTGAACCTATGCACTTTGCTAATGAAAGTGTCTGCACAGTATTTGGTGCACATAAACGAAACTGAAACAAATAATGCTCCATTAACATTGGCATTGGATTCTGTATACACTTAAAAACACACACTTATTACATTTTCTTTGGATTTGGTTTCTCCCTTTTCCCCACACTCCTATTTTAATACTTTCTGCATTATATCTTGGGTCTTTTCCTCCATCTTTCCTGAGTTTGTCTCCCTTGTTAGAGAACATCCAGTTACGTAAGATAAATTAGTGCTTTGTGGCATAAACCAGTTACTAACAGTCTGGGATTAGGAAGATATTTTTTTATAGGCAGATTGTTCCATAATTGTCCATTATAGGGTTTCTTGTGCTTACCTCTAATAGCATCTGGTACCAGTCATGATTGGAGACAAGACAGCAGATTAGATCAACCATTGGTCAGATCCAGCATGGGAATTCCTATATATAATTCTTTTGTACAGTAACTTTTTCCCTCCCTTCTCTCGTCTTTACTTTATATATCCTTGCCACCACCCTCAGTATTTTGTTTACAATCTGTGTCCTTCTGTTCTCTTTTTAGTTTTTCACCATCCTCTTTATCTCTTGCTGGTCCCCAGATTCCTCCCCTCATTCTCTCTCTCTCCCTCCCTCCCCAGTCCCTCTCCTCTCTTTCCCTACTATTTGGGTAATCCACTAATATTTGTCGTCAAATCAGAACTGTGATAACTCTTCAGATCTTTGTGGCAGGCATATAACATGGTCTCTACACCAGAAGACACTGAGGGTGCTCAGTAAGAGATGGGAACTTAGAGGAGAAAACAAGTAACACAACAAGTTTTAGTCAACACTAAACTGTGAAGTACCTAAAAACACTGAGGAAAAATGTGTGAAGAAATTCAGAATCACAGGTTATTTACTATCAGAGGGTAGCCGTGTTAGTCTGTATCTACAAAACCAACAAGGAGTCTGGTGGCACCTTAAAGACTAACAGATTTATTTGGGCATAAGCTTTCGTGGGTAAAAACCTCACTTCTTCAGATGCAACTGAAGAAGTGAGGTTTTTACTCACGAAAGCTTATGCCCAAATAAATCTGTTAGTCTTTAAAATGCAACCAGACTCCAGGTTATTTACTGACTGCTATCAAACCTTCACTATTTTGAGTTTTGGGGTGGGGGGGAGGACCCTAATAATTTTGAGTTTAATTCCACACTGTCTTGCACCTTCTGTAGTCATTTCCACTTGGTGTAAAATAATACCAAAACACAATTCTCCACTCATTCACACCCTATGCTTGTGGGCATATAATCAGTTTAAGAGAGAGAATTCAATTACAAGGTAGAAATAAGATGATCTAGGCTGTTAGTGACACACAAGAAAAATTCTGTGCTTTTCTGAGACTGAAATCCACACTAAAATTGATCCTAGGTAGAGATATTACTGTGTAAAAGGGGTTCTGTAAACAAGTTTTCTTCCACAGACACTCCTCAGGTGCCCTGTACCTTACTTTCCCCTCTTTCACTGAGTGATGTTGTTTTTTGATGTGGCATAACACTTCAGAAATTCTCCCCTTCTGAACATCAGCAAGAGAATCCAAAGCAAAGTTTTAAACAACACAAATTAGTCCCTTAGCCTTCACCAGGTTCAGACAGTGCCCCAGCTTTGTGATCTCCCCTTGTCTCAGGGGCTTTCTGCTCGCCAGCTCCAGGTAGTACAGCAGACCCTGGTCACTCTCTGACCCCTGGGCTCCAGATTACACCAAGGAGTGGCCATCCACTGCAGCTGAAATATTCCGCTCTATTCACCACCCAGACCTACTCCCTATGCTGCCTGGCAGTGGTTGGGGTTTCTTCCAACCTTTCCCATCTTCTGGCTATAGCCACTTTGCTGGCTCCAGCTTCTGTGGGAAACCATTTAAATAGTCCTTTGTCCTCCTCAGTCTCTCTGGGCCTTCAAATACAGAAGCAAACTTGCATACCCAGTTTCTGTGCTATAGGGGTAGAATCCATGGGCATTTCTGATGCTCTTCTCTTGATGTTCTATGTTTGTTTCTGGGTGTGTAATTGTGGAGTAGACAGCAGGGTACAAGTTGTGGACTTAATTGTCAAGCATTCCCCATGCTGGGGTCACCCCCTGAGAATTGGGATGACACAGGCCTACAGGACGTTAGTCAAAATCTTCCCTGCAATGTTCATGAAGAATTGTGATCCAACTGGTCTCTGAAGCAATATACAGCAAGCTTATTCATAGCTAAGGCTGCGATTCCGTCATGGAGGTCATGGAAAGTCACGGAATCCGTGACTTTCCGCGACCTCTGTGACTTTCGCAGCTGCAATGGAGGAGCATTGTTGCTGGAGCTCCAATGGAGGAGCAAATGTTGCTGGAGCAGCCCCAGGGCCAGCCGCACCAGCTGCAGCTCATGTGGTGCCAGGGTGGCTGACCCTGTGGTGTGCCTGAGCAGCGGTCCAGGGGGCTGCTCCGAGGCCAGCTGCCGACTGCTGCTTGGGTGGCCCGGGACAGCTGGCCCCGGGAAGCGCCCAAGCAGCAGTCCTGGGGTGGCTGGCCCCGGGAAGCGCCCAAGCAGCAGTCCCGGGGTGGCTGGCCCTGGGGAGCACCTAAGCAGCAGTCCCTGGTGCCTCAGAGCAGGGATGGCTGGGGGCACTCAGCCCCCGTGGCCAGTGCAGGGGCTAGCTGTTGGCCTGCACGTCCCCACAGCAGCGTTGTCCTGGGGCCCCCCAGAGCAGCAGTGCCTGGGGCCCCAGGAGCTGCTAAGTTTTAGTCAGGGGTATTTATATAGTAAAAGTCATGGACAGGTCACAGGCCATGAATTCTTGAATACCCATGACTAAATCTTAGCCTTATTCATAGCACATGTTGACCTAAACTAGTGATCTTCAGACCTCAGTGGTTCAGGAGCCAAATTAGTGATCAACATTATCCAAAAAAGTCACAGTAGTGTGAATTTGTTTGATTTATTATAATACTATATATTTATATTTGAACAGTATGACAGGGGAAATGTTTAAATTTTTTTTCTCAGAGCAAAATGGCTGTGACAGAATGTAGCTCAAAATAGCACCCTGCAAACCCCATATTCATCATTCATATATGGTTGTGATATTTCATACAAAGCATGCCATATAAGATATCTGAAAGGTCATGAGCTGCTGAAACCTGTTGTTCTGTCCAAATATGTCTATCATTAGTGTGTATGAAATTATGAGACTTTGCTGTATGGTTGCTACTGAAATATGTTGTATGTTTGAGAGTCTCTACTGCTAACCGTTCCCAGGAGGGTGTTAATCGACCATTAATCCGCAGGGGAATTGTAATCAAGGAATTTACAACTCAATGAGAGTTGTGCAAGCACCACACAATGGGGACTGCTCAGCTCTATGACTCAGTTGCACAAGACCACCAGGAGGATTTCTCAACCCTGTGACTCACCAAAGCCCACCAGGAATGTCTGGGCAAGTGTCTTCTAGGCACATGGACTAAGGATATAAGATAGGGGATAGTGTCATCATGCTTTGGCCTTTCTCCTCCCCCACCTATGCGGGAAGCACCAAGGATGCTGAGAAGACAAAGAACTTCAACTGAGGAGACTGGTCCCAGGTTTAAGAGAGAAACCTGTGTATTACAAACTGTAACATCCAGTGGGGTGAGAAAATTGCTTGATCTAAATACTGCCTAGTGTAATAAGGTTTAAGATTTATATTGTGCACTTATCTTTTATTTGGTAACTATCTCTGACCTTTTATGCCTATCTCCTATAATCACTTAAAATCCATCTTTTTGTAGTTAATAAACCTGTTTTATATTTTACCTAAAACAGTGTGTTCTGCTTGAAGTGCTTGAGAAATCTCAGCTCAGTTACAAAGGCTAGTGCATGTCCTCTCCACATTGAGGGAGGGGCAGACTGGGTAATAAACGTACACTGGTCAGGCTTCCCACCAGGGCAAGATGATACAGCTCTGTTGTGTAAGGCTGGGGAGCTGTGAGGAATTGGCTGGTGCCTTTCTCCATGTGATTCGTGAGTGGCTCTGGGAGCATTCATGCAATCTAGCTGGGAGTGGGGTTGCATATGCTGTTGTGCTGAATGACAGCCCCTGGAGGGATTTGCTGCATGTCACTAGCAAAGCATTGTGTGAGACAAAACGGCTGGAGAGCTAAGGGGGCCCAGCAGTACCCCAGTTCCAGGTTGCACACTGGGGATTCCGTCACACTGACCAAGTATTATTTTATCAGCTACAATTGGTTAATAACCTAATAAAAGCATCCTGATTGGTTAATAACTTAGACTGGTTAATACTTAAATCACAGAGTGTTTTAATATCCTGTGCTGCAAAGAGCCACAGTAGACACACTGAAGAGCCACTCAGTCTGAGTATCACTGACCTAAACAATGGTAATTGGAAACATTGTCAAATTTTCTACTCAGAGGTAGTCAGTTGAGGAACCTGTAGTGCCACAAATCTGCTTAAGAAAAGGACTCTTCCACATCACTGTTTTGATATGTCATTTTGATTTTTTTAAGGCCAGTAACTGGAAGCATTTTTAAACTTGCTCTTAAACTACCCTAGCTAGAGTCTACTTTGCCACTTGTACCACAAACTTAATGCAACTGCTCTAATATGTTGGCTTCCCATCTGTCATGAACAGTGTTATGAAATGTCCCCCATCCCCCCAAGAAAAATATGCAGTTCTGTGGATTTTTTTTTCTAGCTGTGGCTAATGCAAGAGTCACTGGTACTCCATACTTCCTAGAAGAATAGGCTAGGTGACTGTTTTCAGCATTAATTGTGTGTGCAGCCATTTTCTTGGAGAATGCTGTGCTATGAATATTAAGGAAATAGCAGTGCTGGAAGCTAGTCATCTTGGCAATCTACAACTATGGTTTTCAATCTTTTCCATACCATGACCCCATGTTACAAGAGAAAAGAGTTCCAGGATCCCCCATCCTGTTAGACATAAAGAAAGAGACGGGGGGATTATGACACCCAATCCTCAGACCTGGTTGTGACTCTCTGGTTGAGAACTCATGATCTTGAAAGACTGGTACAGTGGAGGCAGCTGCCATCAACACTATCACTCTAAAACTTTAGCTTCTTTAGCTGGGATCTAACTGAGCTGTTACCATCCTCTTCTGTGGTGAATTCTGCAAAACTACAGTCCTTCTGAATGCTCCCCTCCATAGAGAATGACATTCTAGGACTAAAGCTCTGTGCAGTCGAGAGATCATGGTTCAAAAGACAGTTGGCTAGGATCTTCAAACTTGGTGCACATAGACCTGTAGTTCTTTGGGTAAAACTCTGTACACTTCTCATCTATTGTATCACTGTTAGGAACGTAGGCATGGCCACAATGGAACAGACCTGTTGTCTAACTAGACCAGTATCCTGTCTCTGAATCATCTGGTTAGGGCCACTGTTTGAGATAATCTGCCCCCTATGAAGATCTCACATTAATTTCTAATAGTTAGTTTGGATCAACACCTGAACCATGCAGTTTCATATCTGTTTCAATGTTTGCTTGCATTAACTATTATAACTCTTGCTGTCCATATAAATGTCCAACCCGTCTTTGAATCTGGCTAAGTTCTTGGAGTGAATGGCCTTCTGTGGCCATGAGATCGACAGTGTAATTAGGTGTTGTGTGAAAATGTATTTCCTGTGATCAGTTTTGAATTTTTCACCTTTTAAGTTGTATTGGCTGTTCCCTTGCTTTTGTCTTATGACTAGGGCCCTACCAAATTCAGTCCATTTTGGTCAATTTCATGGTGGTAGGGTTTTAGAAATCATAAATTTCATGATTTCAGCTATTTAAATCTGAAATTTCATGGTGTTGTAGTTGTAGGGATCCTGACCCAAAAGGGAGTTGCAGGGGAGTCTCAAGGTTATTGTAGGGGGGTTGCAGTACTGCTGCTCTTACTTCTGCGCTACTGCTGGTGGCAGTGCTGCCTTCAGAGCTGGGCAGCTGGAGAGCAACGGCTGCTGGCTGGGAGCTCAGCTCTGAAGGCAGCACAGAAGTAAGGGTGGCAATACTACGACCCCCCTAAAATAACCTTGTGACCCCCCCTGCAACTCCCTTTTGGGTGAAGACCCCCAATTTGAGAAATGCTGGTCTCCCCTCTGAAATCTTGATAGTATAGGGTAAAAGCACACAAAACACCAGTTTTCACGGGGGAGACCAGATTTCAAGGTCCGTGATTCATTTTTCATGGCCGTGAATTTGGTAGGGTCCTAGTTATGACCTAGATAACCCCAATCTACCTTCTCTAGCCCATTCATAATTTGATGCATTTTTATCATGTTCTTTCTTAAGCTATCTCTGTACTGCAGTCATGGGGTGTGGTTGCAGCTCATGTAGACATATCCAAACTAGCTTTAGTCTAGCTACCTTGAGCACCACGGCAGTGAAACTGGGGTGGTGCACACTTCACAGGGCCGGCTCCAGCATTTCTGCTGCCCCAAGAAAGAAAAAAAAAAAAAAGCCGCGATCGGCAGCGGCAATTGGGGGAAAAAAAAAAAGCCGCGATCAGCGGCGGCAGTTCAGCAGCAGGTCCTTCGCTCCTAGAGGGAGTGAGGGACCTGCCGCCCTGAATTGCTGCAGGTTCCGCCCCTCTCCCTTGGCCGTCCCAAGCACCTGCTTGTTAAGCTGGTGCCTGGAGCCAGCCCTGACACTTCAGCATGGGCTGTATGAACCCACCCAGAACTCTGAGTAATCACTCATGTGGCTAGCCCACACTGACGCCCATGCTGCTGCGACTTCATGACTACCGGTAACCGAGCTAGCTAGATGAAAGCTAGTTTGGGGATAGCTACACAAACTGCAGTCACACTCTGTGATTGCAATGTCGACATACCCTCATTTATCTCCTGTCTATGGAAAACAGTCCCAATCTTTTCAAGCTGACTTCACATGAATGTGTTTCCACGTCCCTGATCATTCTTGTCACCCTTCTCTGAATCACCTCTAGTTCTGCAATGTGCTCTTTGAGATGGGGTGAACAGTACAGTGCACAGTATCCTAGATGAGGGTGAACCATTGATTTCTATAATAGGATTGTAATTGTTAACCCATGCATTTTCTTTCCTCGCTTGTTTTGCTTTATTTGCCAGAGTTTGTTTTTCTATGGCACCCATCTCATATATGGCTAGAGATGTTTGAGCGGCCGATGCCCCTCCCCACCCCCCAACCCACCCACATGTTCCTGTGCTGCCTGTTTTGCTTCTGCTATGTTTTCTTCCAACTCCCTTGACTAAACAGTATTTTATTTATTTGTCACTTAGTAAGAGAATCCCAGATATTAGATATGGAAAAGACTTGATAGGTCATTTTGTCCATCCCCATTCCAATGCATAGTCTTCTCAAGGGCTGTGTACTGTCTAGCAAGACACCCTAAAGATCTGCAGATATGTGAATGGACCATCAAACACAAATTCAAAGTGAGTCCCTTCCCCCATCACAACACAGTTGAGAAGCACTTCCCCTTTCCCCTCCTCCAGGCTATAGCTTGCCTTAGGAAGTCTCCTTGAGGGCTGGTTTTTGCCACAGATTGGGCTCTGCATAATACAGATAATGCTGAATCTATTCCAGGTAAGCTCCATGAAGCTAGAGGTGGGACAACATCCATCTCCCCTAACACCACTGCTGCCCAACATGGAGCCACTCTGCCTCTATTTCTAGCCCACCCAGTGCCTCTCTGCCCATGGATCCCACCTGCACAAAAGGCCCTCCATGATGTCCTAGGAATGGGGAGAAAACTGCATAGGGTTGGCTGATTCCGCCATGGGAGGGGTGAAATCTGTGCCCGAAGGGTCCCCTCCACACAGGGAACTTGGTGGCATGAGCTAGCCCTATGTTTGGAAAATATTCTGATGATCATCTAAACTTTCCATTGTGCAGTGTCATCCCATTACTCCTGTCATCATTATGCACCCTTGGGTTACTCACACAATCTCTTTCCTTTTTATGCCCTTTGAATACTTGCAGACAATTATAATCCCATTAGTTGTCATCTGGATTGTCTACGTGTACTTTTCATGGATCCATTCCTGTAGCCTCTCTCTCTCACCCCCACACACAAAGAAGGAGCTGTGTGTGCACGATGACTGGAGGATATGGTATATTATTTGGGGGTTTTTTTTTAAATAAATTATTCCTTATTTTTAGAGTTTTATTTTGTAATGATCTGCCCAATATTCCCAGTGTCATCTACAGAGAGACTCCCCACTCGCAGCACTGAGACACTCACTCTCCACAGTTGAAATCTGCATTGGCATTTTGCAACTACATCATGTATTCAGTTCACTCCTGTTGCTCCTAGGTATTTTTTGGCATTAATGTTCTCCAAATACAGTATATCCTTCCATTCAATCTGTTCCAGATGATTTATCCCAAGATATATCAGTTTGTATTTTTTAGGCTTAAATTTACATTGTTATTATTCTGGCCAGTCTATAACTTTTCATTATCCTCATGTTTTGCACACTTTGCAGCTTAGTAATAATAATAATTTGCATTTAATTAATGGTCTGGTTTTGGATCTTTTCTTCCAGATCATTAGGAAAACTTAAATATAACTGGTCCTAATACTTATCCCTGCAGCATCCCACTAGACATCTTCCCCAAACATGATACCTTGCCATTTATCATTCCTCTTTGTATACAGTCCTTCATCCAGTTTTCAGTCCATTTTAAATGCCATCAACTCAGCTGAGACCAGACTGGAGATGCAGAGATGGTAATCTTGCTTAAGAACATGTTAGTGCTTCCTGTTAGATGTTTTCTGATTACAAACAGGAATGTTTAGGTCATGTGATGCGCTTGGTAGACCACTTCTTCCTGTTAAACACTTTAAAGAAAAAAGACTTGCTTCTGGTGGCATTGAGAAAGTATTGTATGTGAACAGCTGCGATGCTGTTTAGTGTGGCACCCATACCTGTGTTTCCAAGACACATTGCACTGTAATCATTTTAGATTGCACATTAGTTATTTAATCACATTTTCTGAAAAAGTAGAGTGAATTTTGTTTAAAATTTTACTGGTCATTCTACATTTACCGTATATACTCGATCATAAGCCGGTTCATTTGTAAGCCCTCCCCCACCCCACCCTCCCAAGATGGATAAGTAAAATGGAAAATTTTTATAACCCGTTCATAAGCCAACCCTATAATTCAGGGGTCAGCAAACTTTGGCTCCCGGGCCATCAGGATAAGCCACTGGCGGGCCGAGATGGTTTGTTTACCTTGAGCGTCCACAGGCATGGAGGTAAACCCAAGTAAACAAAGTGTCCCGGCGCGCCAGCTGCTTACCCTGACGGGCCGGGACAGCAACTGGTAGGGTAATGTTTTGGGGGGGAAGATGCTGGGGGTCAGGGGAGTAACCCCTGTGACCACCCCCCACATGACCCCACCCCTAGACCGGGACACCCACACTCTCCTCATCCCTTCCCACCTTATCTGGGGAGGGTCAGGGGAGGATGTCTCTGGCCTGGCTGGAGCTGCTCCGGCAGGCTGGGCAGCACGGCTGCAGCCTGCTCCGGCGGGCCAGACTGGGTGGCATGGCCGCAGCGTGCTCCAGTGGGTCGGGTGGCACGGCCACAGCCTGCTCTGGGGAGCGGGGCTGAGCGGCACGACTGCAGCTGGCCAGCCCCGGAGCTGCAGCTGCTTTGGAGGCTCGGGGGAGAGCAGCATGGCCAGAAGCGGAGAGACTCTGGCCCGGCCTCTTCCCTTCTGGCTCTGCTGGCTGTGCTGCCTCTCCTTGCTCCCTCTATTGGGGGGAGGGGCTGTGTCCCACCGCTCCCTCTCTATACCCGTTCATAAGCCGACTCTCTTCTCTGGTGCTTCTCTTTTTCACTACAAAAATTTGGCTTATGGACGAGTATATATGGTTCTAGTTTTGTAAAATGAATCCACTTGTTTCACTTCATTTATGGAAGCTGCGCTGTTACTTATTGATGTTGTAGATAAAAACATGCAAACCATGAAACTTACTCCCTTATTTCTTGCAGATATGAAGTTTAGAGTGTTTTCATTTTTCACACTAGCTTAATAAATTAAGTGAATTGGAATTATACAGAATATGTTTTAATCACTCTTAGAATACACAATATTGACAAAAGATTTAATTTTGAGTTTCAAAATAAAATTCCCATTACAGATCCACATGGCAGATCCCTGCTCCAATATTCCACATTCACTACATGCAGGGAACTCTCATTGAGAGAAACACGATACCCTGGGTCAGATTCTGGCCTGCCCCAGTGCATGTGGGAAAGCTGAGGGAGGGTGTAAGGAGTTTTCTCCTGTTCTTGCACCCGGGGCAAGGTGAGACCAGAATCCTGGCAGGAAGTGTAGTCCCTGCTTGTTACTAGGACACTCATGGGGGCAATTCTTCAGCTGGTGTGAATTGTCATAGCTCCATTGACATCAGTGGAGCTATGACGATTTACACCAGCCAAGGATCTGCCCCATGGTTGCTAGCTAGGTGCCTGAAAAGGGGAGAGGAAGTGATGGCTGCACCCCCTCCCTCTACACAAGCCAGCATGCTAGTACTGTAGTTGGCCATACATAAGAGGGGAATATGTTGCACCTTTTTCAAGAGTCATGTAGCAAGCATGTGCTACCTGGGAGCTTCTAGGAAGAACCCTGGCTGAGTCAGACTCCTTGAGACCCCGCCCACTCTGCACCCCTCTTATCTGCCTTGTGCCAACAAATTCAAAATTATAAGCACATGGGTGCCACAGACTAGATCTGTACTACTTTCTTTGGGGCTCTGCCTCTTCTCTTCATTTTTCAGTCTTTTAATCCTACTGACAGATATTTTACCTTCCTTTAGTCTCTGTCAGATTTTTAACCTCCCATCCCCCTTTGTTTTGTTTTTTGGTGGCTCATTCGTTAAGACCTACTTTCAGTCAGAGTTCTTCTTTTCTATATCTCACTCTAAGGATGTGTCCATCCTGCAAATTTCAGGCCTCAGATTCATTCAGTACAAGCCTTACTCAGAAAACAACTTTTTAAAAAAGGGTGGTTTGGGTTGTAAAACACTCCTTAAAATGTAAAATATTTGAATTATTTCTCCCACATCTGTAAGTCAACATAGTGGTGACACAGAAACACGGATAGTGCATGTTCTTCCTATTCTTGCAGCCTGATAAAAATCTTGTCACTAACTTTGCAGGCATTTTCAGTGAGTGATGTAATATGTAGACAATTTAAATGAAATGAAGAAGACTTTACAGAGAAACTGAAAAGTTAACTTCAAATAGTTTTATTTGGCAAGAGAAATAAGTGCTTTTATTGCCTGATGAACAGTATGTATTTATTCAAACCCCTTTAGATGAAAAAAATTAAAAATTTTTCTTTGATGGCTAGCATCTTGTGAACACATTGGAGAGCACCATAAAATATTAACCAGCCTCTTAATTAGTAGATAGCGGAATGCTCTGTTCTACAGGGACACAAATTCAGCAGTGAGCTTAGTACCACTGTCCTGGGTTGATGAAGTCCAAATTCATGCTGCTGTGGTACACACTGCAAGTGACCAAGTACCAGAAATGAAGAGCAACAACAAAAAGAGCGAGGATAATGGACTAGATGGACCACTAGTCTGATCTGAGATAGTAATTCCAGTCCTCCTAACTTCTACTCCCATCTTGCTCTACGAAGCAACTGGAAGAAGCAATTGAAAGGGATCAACTGTGTAGGATAATTTGCAAGCTCATACCTTGATATTATTTGTATTGCAGTAGCAGCTAGAGGCCAGGGACTCATTGGGCTCGGCACTGTACAAACATATACCAAAGAGTCAGTCCCTGCGTTGAAGAGTTTACAGGCTAGTATTCTTGCTGACCGTATACTGTATATACTTGTTCATTAGCCCGTTCGTTTATAAGCCGACCCCCCCCCAAGATGGTTAGGTAAAAATAGTAAAAACTGTATGACCCTTTCATAAGCCGACCCTATATTTCAGGGGTTGGAAAACTTTGGCTCCCGGCCCGTCAGGGTAAGCCGCTGGAGGGTCGGGACGTTTTGTTTACTTGGAGCGTCTGCAGGTATGGAGCCCCTCAGCTCTCTGTGGCCGCGGTTCACCGTTCCCAGCCAATGGGAGCTGCAGGAAGTGGCACGCCATGCCTGCAGACACTCCAGGTAAACAAAACGACAATGTATTAGATATTCAATTCAACGATTCCTTAGAGTTTAAAATCATCAAATTTTGGTGTAGACTCGTTTATAAGCCGACCCCCGCTCTTTGATGCGTCACTTTTTTACCAAAAATATTCGGCTTATGAATGAGTTTATACGGTAGGTTTTTAAGAATATCCTGTGATATGGAGTGTTCCATGATTAATATGTTCCACAGCCCAGACACTCTGCTCCCACTTTCCAATGCAGCGCTATCCAGGCATTTACAAATTTCACAATACTCCAGTAAGTCTTTAAAAATGAAACCCAAATGTTTTAAAACTTCAAAAACCCTCCTTGCAGCTTCTGAATTCAGAAGAGCAGCTACAACTTGGTGGCCACTAGGACACTGCAAAATTGTGGGTTTCTTTCCCAGGTTCACCACATTCAGAGTAGCAGCATTTTTTCCTGCATCCAATAAATTTTTGTGTGTTGCAGAAAAATACGATCTTTTTTTCTTAAGCCTGAGTCTACTCCTGCTGCCTCATCTGAAATCACAGTCTTGTTGGGACACCACAGATGGTTGTTGTGGAGATAATTATGAAATCACAAAGAGATGACAAAGCCAAAAATAAGCATCAAATTGTCTTTTAAGAAACCAAGATCTTCTCTTGCAAATGTGTTCAGGAGTTAAAGCAAGAGAGCACGCTTGAGCATAAAGGGGAGAACTCCCTGAAACCATGTAATATGTAGGAGAGTTTTTGTCTGCACTATGGGCCAGACCCTGAGGGGAAGCAGAACAGCACTCAGCACACCTTGCGGTGGGGGGGGGGACAGGAAGGGGAGCACAAAGGTGGCTTTTTGCCACCTTTCCACACCCCTCAATTCTTGAGGCTGGCGCAACTTGGAGCAGTTTCAGGGCCACTCTAAGTTGCACTGACTTTGGCTAGAGGCTGATACATCAGCAGGGTCACTTGTGCACAGAATAGTTCAGCCACAAACTGCTCTGACCTCAACATGCCCCCTGAAATGCCCCCATATCTGGCATAGCACTTATGTTACATTGGGGTTTCCCCCAAACCAGAAAAATTCCCAGCTGTCCACTTGGGGCACTTTAATTCTCCTTTGTGCTGCCAGAGTGGTACAAAAGAGATTTGGCAGGCCTGAGATCTGGCCCTATGTTTTTTATAGGTTTCGGTGAGCCATACACTCCTTTGTTTAGTTTAATAACGATTGTCAAATTGGAGGTAGGCAAACTATTGTTAATTTTTTCTGCACCTCAAAAGGCTAGATGGTGCCTTGGAATACCTGCCTACTTGGCACATCAGTAGATTTTGCTATGTCGTCAGGTGCATCAGAGGGGGTTCTGAGGGGCCACACAGTCTGTGAGGTCTCCAACTAGAGTCTCCAAGAGTCTGACCCTACCAGAATTGCTCCTGGGAGCAGTGCAGGCTTTCCTGCTCACTGCATGATCCTTGAAGATGGTGCAGCATATTCCCCACTCTGCATATGGCCAGCTACCAGGATGGTGGTCTCTACAAGGGAGTAAGACAGAGTAAACTCTCTGAAGCAGGTGGGAGCAGGGAATGGACAGACCTTTAGTTCTGTCTTTCCCACTTGCTTGAGGGTGCTTCACTGCTGATGAGCACAACTAAGGCAGGGCAGAGGGCCTCCTAATTTGTTGTAGCAGCAAATTACCACCACCTTGGAGCAAGGAAGAAGCAAGGGAGGAATTGTGTCTCAGGTGTGTGTCTGAGACCCTGTCTACACTGGCAAGTTTCTGCGCAGTAAAGAAACTTTCTGCACTGTAACTCCAGAGATGTACACACTGCCAAGCCACTTAGTCCTCAGAAACTGTGCAGTTGCAGCGCTTTAAAAAAAACACCCCAATGAGAGGAGTACAGCTTTCTGTGCTGGGGCTACAGCACCGTGGTGCCACTGTAGACACTGGTCGATTACAATGCTGCAATTGGCCTCTGGGAGGTGTCCCACAATGCCTGTTTTCGCCTCTCTGGTTATCGGTTTGAACTCTACTGCCCTGTCCTCAGGTGACCAAGGGTCATCCCCACCCTGTAAATTCCTTTGGAATTTTGAAAGTCCCCTTCCTGTTTACTCGGTGATGCGTGGAGTGGTCTCAGCGCATCTTTCTGGATGGCCCTGCCTGCTCCACGCGCCAGGCGATTCCCCGCTTGGAGCAATGCCGAGCTACTGGACCTCATCAGCATTTGGGGAGAGGAGGCTGTGCAGTCCCAGCTGCACTCCAGCCATAGGAATTATGATACCTATGGACAGATTTCACAATGCCTGACAGAAAGGGGCCATGACTGGGACACCTTGCAGTGCAGAGTCAAAGTGAAGGAGCTGCGGAACGCCTACCACAAGGCATGGGAGGCAAACCGCCGCTCCGGTGCTGCGCCCACGAGCTGCCGGTTCTACAAAGAGCTGGATGCAATACTTGGCGGCGACCCCACATCCACTGTTAAGACCACTGTGGATACTTTGTTGGCTCGCATGCCAGTCAAGAGTGAACCGAGCCAGGAGGAGGAAATCTTGGATGAGGATGTGGAGGGGGAGGGGGACCCAGAGGCAGAGGATGACTCGGAGGTCAGAGATGCATGCAGCCAGGAGCTCTTTTCTATCCCGGAGGAGGCTAGCCAGTCACAGCTGTCGGATGTTGGTGAAGCGCAAGCAGGAGAGGAGGCCCCTGGTAAGTGGATTTGATTTTGGAAATTGCTGAAGCGAGTTGTTGGGGGCAGGACAGTTGCAGAAAGCAGGCTTGTCTCCCACCGCATGCCTAGTCTGAGCGGCGGAACAGGCTGTTGATTGACTTTCTCACTTCACGGGAATCTCTCTCCGAGATCTCCAGGAAACTCTTGTGGAGATACTGGGCAATCCGCTGCTGCAGTTCCTTCAGCAGAGCTGCTTTGTTTCTTGCCCCATTAACAGTAACTTTCCTGCACCACTGTGCTGTCATGGGGGGGGGGTGCGGGGGGGATTGGACCATTGCTGCTCAGGCGAGCCAGATGAGGGCCAGGGTGGAAGCTGCAGTCTTGGAGAAGACCCTCCCTTGAGTCCCTGCTCATCCTCAGCAGCGAGATATCTTCCATAATGATCACACCCTGTGGAAAGTGTGGGGACAGGAATGATAATCAGGCCCCCCCTACAGTGCTGGCTCTCCCCAAAAGCCATGTGCCCAGTGTAAAGCAGGGTCCAGGAAGATTGATTTACCTTGCCCCTGCGGCTACTCACTATTTTGGGGGTCTTGTGGCTCATGTGTGCTTTCCTGGGGTCAGCCAGTTAGTGACAGGTGTGTGAGTACTGGCTGTGTTTTAAATCACTGAATCAGTGTTCTCTGTGTTGCAAACAATACTGCTTCTGTAAAATGTTGCGTTAAAATTTCACAGAGATGAACTTGGGAGCCCAGCCTCCCTCTTTGTTATTGGTGTCTGAACGTCTGCGCAAAATTAGAAAGCGGCCAAGAAGAACTAAGGAGGACTTTCTGCGTGATGTTATGATGCACTCCGCCGCTGAGAAACAGGAATTGAAGGAGTGGCGGGACAGCAAGAAGAGGGACGGAAAGGAGAATGCGGCACACCAGAATGAAGCCATGGAGTGGCTCTTAAAGGTTATAGAGTGTCAAGCAGACACGCTCCAGGCAATACTAGCTCTGCAAACTGAGCAGCTCCGTGCCTGCCCTCCCCTGCAGCCACTGTCACAAAACTCTTTCCCATGCTCCCCCCAGACACTGCCAACACACACTGCTTATCAATGTCATGGCTCCAGTCTATACCCATGGCATTCCACTCGTCCCCCCTCACAGTCCAGCACTGCGGACTCCCACTGCACTCAACACCCATCCCTCTGCAGTTTGGCCCTGCTGAAGTACAGTACCTGCTGCATTGTACTCCAAAGGAGAAGGTTGGATATGATCCCTGGGCATACACAAATCTTTAGCCGTCCCTGGACCCCACCTCCTCCTGGGACCTTCCCTTACCCCATTCCCCTCACTGCTGATGTTTTTTTGTGTTTGACTCTCTCCTCTGGTGGTTGTTTTTTAATAAAAGAATTGTGTTGGTTTGAAAGCAATCTTTATTCTATGAATTGAAAGCAAAAAGAGCTCTGCAAAGCAACATACAATTATGTTAAACCACATATTGCATCGTTTGTACCAATCACCTCCTAGCATTACAAGCACTGCATTCCCGAGCATAGCAACAAATATTAGTGGCTTTTGGCTTGAAATTGCTGCCTCAAGGCATCCCTGATCCTTATGATCCCACATTGCGTCCCTCTAATAGCCCTGATCTCTGGCTGTTCAAACTCAGACTTCAGGTGCTGAGCCTCTGCGCTCCAGCCCTGAGTGAAGCTTTCACCCTTCCCTTCACAAATATTATGGAGCGTACAGCACGCGGCTATAAGCATAGGAATATTGTCATCGGCCAGGTCCAGCTTCCATAGAGGCAGCGCCAGCCCACTTTTAAATGGCCAAAAGCACACTCAACAGTCATTCTGCACTTGCTCAGCCTGTTGTTGAACTGCTCCTTGCTGCTGTCAACTTGCCCCGTGTATGGCTTCATAAGCAATGGCATTAAGGGGTAGGTGGGGTCTCCCAGGATCACAATGGGCATTTCAACTTCCCCTATGGTGATCTTCTGGTCCGGGAAGAAAGTCCCTGCTTGCAGCTTCCTGAACAGCCCAGTGTTCTGAAAGATGTGTGTGTCATGCACCTTTCCGGACCAGCCTGCGTTAATGTCTGTGAAATGCCCATGGTGATCCACAAGCGTGTGGAGAACCACTGAGAAATACCCCTTGCAATTAATGGACTCGATGGCTAAGTGGTCTGGTGCCAGAACTGAAATATGCATGCCATCTATCGCCCCGCCGCAGTTAGGGAAGCCCATTTGTGCAAAGCCATCTACAATGTCACACATGTTGCCCAGAGTCACGGTCTTTCGGAGCAGGATGCGATTAATGGCCCTGCAGACTTCCGTCAACACGAATCCAACGGTTGACTTTCCCACTCCAAAATGGTTAGCGACCAATCGGTAACCAGCTTCCACAGTGCAATCGCCATACGCTTCTCCAACGGTAGGGCAGCTCTCATTTTGTGTCCTTGCACCGCAAGGCTGGGGTGAGCTCACCACACAGTCCCATGAATGTGGCTTTCCTCATCCAAAAGTTCTGCAGCCACTGCTCATCATCCCAGACATACATCACAATGTGATCCCACCACTCAGTGCTTGTTTCCTGAACCCAAAAGCAGCGTTCCACTGTGGTCAGACCTTCGTGGATGCCACAAGCAATCTCGTTTTGTAGCTACTAAGTGTGGCGAGATCAGTGTCGCACTCCTCTTGCCTTTCTAGTTTAAGGAATAACTCTGTTGCCACTCGTGACGTGTTGGTCAGAGCGAGCAGCATACTGGTCAACCATTCGGGATCCATTCCTGCAGGGCGCACAGTACACAAACCGTTGAAAGATGGTGCCAAATGCGGACGGAAGCACAGGGATTGCTGGGATGCGAAGCAATGCATCACAGGTCATTGGGACAGGACCCAGGATGCCCTGTGACCCCCTCCACCTTCCCACAAGTCTTAGTGGCAGAAGAGAAAGAGGTGCTCTGTGGGATAGCTGCCCGGAGTGCACCGCTCCAAATACTGCTGCAAGTGCCACAAGTGTGAACATGCTATTGCACCGGCAGCTGACAGTGTGAACACACAACAGCGGTTTTCCTTCAGCGCTCTCTGAGCGGCGCTGTAACTGCTGGCGCTGTAACTCTGCCAGTGTAGACATGCCCCGAGTCACGGTGCCTCATGGGGTTGTTGCTGTGGTGGTGCAGTTTACGTACCTTTTGCTCAGGGCTGCACCTAAAATCACAATCCAGTTCAAGCAAGGGATGCGACTGAATGATTGTAAATAAATCTTTACACAAACGGTATATATCTGCTGATTCTCCCATGCGTGTTAGCATGTTTGTGTGTACAGCTGGATTATTCATTTTTGGGAGTTTTCCCCATAGCCATCTTTCTTTCACATAACTAGGAAGAAATGTCATTGTCTCACAAAGTTTTCTGTGGCAGTGGATTTAAGTGTCTCGCCTGTCTCAAGCAGCCCAGGTCTGGAGAAACGAGTATCGACTCTGCGTTGCATAAGGGAAAATGAAGATTTCCTGGACAGACGTCAGGAGATGCTTCTACGGCCACAATGTTCTGAAGATTCAGAGCAGGCGCAGCAGGGACAGAAGGATGGTGAAGAAGTTTGGCAGCATGTGACCTCCAGAAGGAAAAAGAGGAGCGTCCATGTACCAGCAATGGAGATACAGGTGAGCAATCGTTTCCATGTTCTCTCTACAGGTACTAATGCGGAGAGTGGACTAGATGTCCCATCTGAAGGAAGGGAGCAGAAGGAGACTCCACCGATTGGAAGGCAAAAGATGCGCTGTCCTAGGGATGAGGGTTCCACAACCACCACTCCCAAGAGGAGGAGGAGGGTGGTGGTGGTCGGGGACTCCCTCCTCAGGGGGACTGAGTCATCTATCTGCCGCCCCGACTGGGAAAACCGAGAGGTCTGCTGCTTGCCAGGAGCTAGGATACACGATGTGACGGAGAGACTGCCGAGACTCATCAAGCCCTCAGATCGCTACTCCTTCCTGCTTCTCCACGTGGGAACCAATGATACTGCCAAGAATGACCTTGAGCAGATCACTGCAGACTACGTAGCTCTGGGAAGAAGGATAAAGGAGTTTGAGGCGCAAGTGGTGTTCTCGTCCATCCTCCCTGTGCAAGGAAAAGGCCTGGGTAGAGACCGTCGAATTGTGGAAGTCAACGAATGGCTACGCAGGTGGTGTCGGAGAGAAGGCTTTGGATTCTTCGACCATGGGATGGTGTTCCAAGAAGGAGGAGTGCTAGGCAGAGACGGGCTCCACCTAACGAAGAGAGGGAAGAGCATCTTCACAAGCAGGCTGGCTAACCTAGTGAGGAGGGCTTTAAACTAGGTTCACCGGGGGAAGGCGACCAAAGCCCTGAGGGAAGTGGGGAAATGGGATCCTGGGAGGAAGCACGAGCAGGAGAGCGTAAGAGGGGAGGACTCCTGTCTCATACTGAGACAATGGGATGATCAGCGAGTTATCTTAAGTGCCTATACACAAATGCAAGAAGCCTGGGAAACAAGCAGGGAGAACTGGAAGTCCTGGCACAGTCAGGGAACTATGATGTGATTGGAATAACAGAGACTTGGTGGGATAACTCACATGACTGGAGTACTGTCATGGATGGATATAAACTGTTCAGGAAGGACAGGCAGGGCAGAAAAGGTGGGGGAGTTGCACTGTATGTAAGAGAGGAGTATGACTGCTCAGAGCTCCGGTATGAAACTGCAGAAAAACCTGAGAGTCTCTGGATAAAGTTGAGAAGTGTGAGCAACAAGGGTGATGTCATGGTCGGAGTCTGCTATAGACCACCAGACCAGGGGAATGAGGTGGACGAGGCTTTCTTCCGGCAACTAACAGAAGTTGCTAGATCGCAGGCCCTGGTTCTCATGGGAGACTTTAATCACCCTGATATCTGCTGGGAGAGCAATACAGCGGTGCACAGACAATCCAGGAAGTTTTTGGAAAGTGTAGGGGACAATTTCTGGTGCAAGTGCTGGAGGAACCAACTAGGGGCAGAGCTTTTCTTGACCTGCTGCTCACAAACAGGGAAGAATTAGTAGGGGAAGCGAAAGTGGATGGGAACCTGGGAGGCAGTGACCATGAGATGGTCGAGTTCAGGATCCTGACACAAGGAAGAAAGGAGAGCAGCAGAATACAGACCCTGGACTTCAGAAAAGCAGACTTTGACTCCCTCAGGGAACAGATGGGCAGGATCCCCTGGGAGAATAACATGAAGGGCAAAGGGGTCCAGGAGAGCTGGCTGTACTTTAAAGAATCCTTATTGCGGTTGCAGGAACAAACCATCCCGATGTGTAGAAAGAATAGTAAATATGGCAGTGACCAGCTTGGCTTAACAGTGAAATCCTTGCTGACCTTAAACACAAAAAAGAAGCTTACAAGAAGTGGAAGATTGGACAAATGACCAGGGAGGAGTATAAAAATATCGCTCAGGCATGCAAGAGTGAAATCAGGAAGGCCAAATCACACTTGGAGTTGCAGCTAGCAAGAGATGTTGAGAGTAACAAGAAGGGTTTCTTCAGGTATGTTAGCAACAAGAAGAAGGTCAAGGAAAGTGTGGGCCCCTTACTAAATGAGGGAGGCAACTTAGTGACAGAGGATGTGGAAAAAGCTAATGTACTCAATACTTTTTTTGCCTCTGTCTTCACAAACAAGGTCAGCTCACAGACTGCTGGACTGGGCAGCACAGTATGGGGAGGAGGTGACCAGCCCTCCGTGGAGAAAGAAGTGGTTCGGGACTATTTAGAAAAACTGGATGAGCACAAATCCATGGGGCCGGATGCACTGCATCCGAGGGTGCTAAAGGAGTTGGCGGATGTGATTGCGGAGCCATTGGCCATCATCTTTGAAAACTCATGGCGATCGGGGGAGGTCCCGGATGACTGGAAAAAGGCTAATGTAGTGCCCATCTTTAAAAAAGGGAAGAAGGAGGATCCGGGGAACTACAGGCCAGTCAGCCTCACCTCAGTCCCTGGAAAAATCATGGAGCAGGTCCTCAAGGAATCAATTATGAAACACTTAGAGGAGAGGAAAGTGATCAGGAATAGTCAGCATGGATTCACCAAGGGGAAGTCGTGCCTGACTAATCTAATTGCCTTCTATGATGAGATAACTGGCTCTGTGGATGAGGGGAAAGCAGTGGATGTGTTATTCCTTGACTTTAGCAAAGCTTTTGATACGGTCTCCCACAGTATTCTTGCCGCCAAGTTAAAGAAGTATGGGCTGGATGAATGGACTGTAAGATGGATAGAAAGCTGACTAGATCGTCGGGCTCAACGGGTAGTGATCAATGGCTCCATGTCTAGTTGGCAGCCGGTTTCAAGCGGAGTGCCCCAAGGGTCGGTCCTGGGGCCAGTTTTGTTTAATATCTTTATTAATGATCTGGAGGATGGTGTGGACTGCATTCTCAGCAAGTTTGCAGATGACACTAAACTGGGAGGCGTGGTAGATACGCTGGAGGGTAGGGATAGGATACAGAGGAACCTAGACAAATTAGAGGATTGGGCCAGAAAAAACCTGATGAGGTTCAACAAGGACAAGTGCAGAGTCCTGCACTTAGGACGGAAGAATCCTATGCACTGCTACAGACTAGGGACCGAATGGCTAGGTAGCAGTTCTGCCGAAAAGGACCTAGGGGTCACAGTGGACAAGAAGCTAGATATGAGTCAACAGTGTGCCCTTGTTGCCAAGAAGGCTAACGGCATTTTGGGCTGTATAAGTAGGGGCATTGCCAGCAGATCGAGGAACGTGATCATTCCCCTTTATTCGACATTGGTGAGGCCTCATCTGGAGTACTGTGTCCAGTTTTGGGCCCACACTACAAGAAGGATGTGAAAATATTGGAGAGTCCAGTGGAGGGCAAGAAAAATGATTAGGGGTCTGGAGCACATGACTTATGAGGGGAGGCTGAGGGAACTGGGATTGTTTAGTCTCCAGAAGAGAAGAATGAGGGGGGATTTGATAGCTGCTTTCAAGTACCTGAAGGGGGGTTCCAAAGAGGATGGAGCTCGGCTGTTCTCAGTGGTGGCAGATGACAGAACAAGGAGCAATGGTCTCAAGTTGCAGTGGGGGAGGTCTAGGTTGGATATTAGGAAACACTATTTCACTAGGAGGGTGGTGAAGCACTGGAATGCGTTACCTAGGGAGGTGGTGGAATCTCCTTCCTTGGAGATTTTTAAGGCCCGGCTTGACAAAGCCCTGGCTGGGATGATTTAGTTGGGAATTGGTCCTGCTTTGAGCAGGGGGTTGGACTAGATGACCTCCTGAGGTCCCTTCCAACCCTGATATTCTAGGATTCTATTCTATGATTCTATGTAAGCTGAATGGAGAGCGGTGCCCAAATCCCATTGAATTTCAATAGACATTGTACCTCACACTCCTTGGGTTTCTTTGTAAATCTCAGCCTTGCTTAGTACAGTAGTTTGAATGCACAGGGGAAAATAAGCCACCTCTTTTTTCTTTATAATGCTATGCTGAGAGATACTGGTGAGTGCTTGGATCACTAACCTCTTTGAGACTCTGTGTGTAGGTGCCCTTCACTTACAATTATCTTAAGAAACACTAAGGGTGACACTTAAAACAAGGCCTAATAGAATCTGCCCAGAAGTTAGCACCATGTGGGTGGATGGTCCTGCTGGCGTGTGAGTGACAAAGAGAAAGCAAAGCACAGTGCGACCCTGCAAAAAGTTAGATGAAAGCTTTGGGGTCCAGTGTTGCCTAAAGCAGCTTGGGGCTGCAAGCTAATAAACTGCTCTTTTGGTTCGTGGTTCCCCCTGCACTCAGTTAAGCCGGACTTTGTATGTTCCTTATAAATAAACAAGATTGCACCAAAGACAATACCAGACTCTGTCAGTTTCTACTTCCAGCTGAAACATCCTCAGGGCCCCAAACTTTGACTGGCCACTTGGGTAAAAAAGGGGCAGCAATATGTTCATTTGACTATGGCTAAAGAAGGTATTTAGAGGGGGAACGTGCTGGCAGCGAGGTGGGTTGAATGGTCTCATCCTAGCCCACTCCAGAGTGTTTTTATGTTAAATTGTGACATGATTGAGAACCACATTTCTTTTATGGATTTCCACAAATAATAATTGCATTGATATTTGTCAGATAAACAATGTTTCACCATCCCTCGGTGAACAGATGGACTTTATCGGCAATTGTAATTTCTGAAGTTAATATAATCCAGAACCTGTTAGTGTGAAGTTCAGATATAAACATGCCCTCCAGGCATTTAAAGGAGGCTAGATATGTAGATCTTTCTGTGTTAAATAGGAACACATGAGTTCACAAATTTATTTGTAAGAGTTTTGTAATGTGGCAAGCAAACTGTCAGTTTTTGATGATCTTGTTTATCAATGGCATGTAAAATGTCTTCAGGCAGAATCTGATGTCATTTTATATGAAAGTTCCAGAGCTCATGGTGTTATGCTTATAAGAAGCACACAAGATCTTTTTTAGGGGAAAAGGCAATACGCCGTGTTTATTGAAGATACAACAATTAGCATATGCATTCAATCACACCACACACACACACACTCTCTCTCTCTCTCTCTCTCTCTCTCTCTCTCTCTCCAGTCAATGTTATAGTTACCAGTCTAGAGTCCGGATCAATCTAGTGGCCAGCTAGGTTGATCAAGGGTAGGTAGGAGCCGGGTTCTGTCGGCCGCGACACGATGCTCTGGAGAAGTCTTGGCAGGACGAACCCAAAGTTTCATGGCAAGGCACCCTGTTTATATAGTGATTTTCCTTCATTGGGACCAATGAGTTTTGCACTGTCATGCTGTAATCAATGGTGGTTTGACGAGTGCTTGTTTTCTTAAATTGTCCTTCTCATCCTTTATCTCGTTCTTTCAAGTTTCTCGGGGAGTTATCCCATGTTAGGTTTGATCACAACTATCTTGTCCCCATTGATTGATGACTCTAAAGATGAGACAGGCACCTATCTGCCCTCCTCTGACACTTCAATAGGGGCATGTTGCAGCCTCCTGGCTCCCTTGCATCTGTCTCCAGTTCCTCCCTAGAACATCTGGTTCAGCGATGGCCTTCACACTTATCTCTTAACACACATTCCTCATTCACACACAAAACAGAATTAATTTACATAGAACATTTTGAACAGGAACATCAAATTGCAATGCAGAAGAAAAACAATCCTGGCATTCTTTTACTTATTTTAAAATGCTAAGCCTACAACAAAGTGGTGACCCTCAAAGGTCTGTTACTGCCTTGAAATCAGTCCAGACACAAAGAAATTCTGGCTGATGCATCTCTACCAATGGCTGTTAGGCCATTCCTTTCTGCTATTCAAAAAGGGTGGCTGGCAGGATATGTCCAAATCATACATCAATACATTTAATACACGCTACATTATTATATCCTTCATTCTAAATTATACAAAATACAAACATAAAATCCTACTACTACAGTGGCAGTTCCAGAAATGAAATTAAAAGGATTCTGGGAGTTGGAGTTGTGTAATAGTGGGATTAAGAAAGCAAAGAAGGTAGATACTTTGTTTTTAACCTGCCTGATGAAAGAGATTGAGACAAAGTGACCATTTATACCGCCACTTCCACCAATAGAGCAGAATCCTGCTCACACACATTTAGGGTAAAATCCTGTCATGTGCTGCACTAATGGAGGAAATCTCTGTTATCCCCTCTACCGCCACATGAGCAGTGTGTTTAGATGTTTGGCTGCATGTGTGTGTTCTCCCCATGTGCTGCCCCAGCTCTGCGCAGACTGCCGGCACACCAATCCTCGAGTGAACTGCCCAATGACCACAAGATCCGTTAAAGTATGAAGGTGCCAGGCCAGGTTTATTGTCAACAAAGCATGGTATAGCACCTGGCAGGCAATACAAGGATACTAAGGCCACGTCTACACTACCCGTCGGATCGGCGGGTAGTAATCAATCAATCGGGGATCGATTTATCGCGTCTCATCTAGATGTGATAAATCGATCCCCGAATCGACGCCCGTACTCCACCTCGGCAGCAGGAGTAAGTGGAGTCGATGGGAGAGCCGTGGCGGTCGACTTGCCGCCGTGAGGACAGCCAGGTAAGTCGAACTAAGATACTTCGACTTCAGCTACACGAATAGCGTAGCTGAAGTTGCGTATCTTAGATCGATTTCACGCTCCCCCAGTGTAGACCAGCCCTAAGACATGTATGCCCGTGTCAATGGATGCATGTCAGTGAATGGTGGGACTTTCCATTTCCCCCCTCAGCTGGACAAAGATACTCCCTCTGAGATACATTTTTATACTCTGATACAAACAAGTTAGTACTGCCCCTCTGACATAATTAGTTACTTCCCCCAGACGTGGCTAGTTATTATCCATCACTTTGTACATGTTGGTTTAATCAAAACATCTCTATTACGTTCTGTCATCCTGACCTTATCTTTTAGGAGGGGTTAGTGTGTTCCTGTTATCCTTGGGGAATGTTTTTGTACCATCCTTGATATTGGGATGTTCTGGTACCACTTGATATCTGGTTGTGTTTGTGTGAGTACTCTGTGCTTAGCACTTCTTAGTAATGTGTATTTCTGCAATATCAGCCCTGTCCTTGCCAGATTCTGTGAGTAGGTCCTGCCTCGTACCAGGCTTCTGATACAAGGGCTTATGTCTCAGGCTCTCTTCCTACTACAAGTAGCAGATCAGACTCTTTCCCTAGTGCTTCAGAAAATGTAAGGGAGTGTGTGCACTACTACTTTGTTATCCCTTGTTAGCAATGCCCACTGTCTTCGGAGGATGGGCTGTTCCTCAATGCAATGACTGCAAATTGCATCAGACGGTGTTTCCCTTCTCAGGTTCCCTTGAGCCATCTTGCCCTGAAACTGCTGAATTGCCATGGTGCTGAAGCATCTTGGCTTCCTTGCCCACAGCTTCAGATAAATTCTGATGCAAACTCCTGCCTTAACACAAGAAATTCCAAATGTGCTTGTAAGATCTGGAAAACTTGTTGCATGGTGTGACTGATAACCTTCAGAAATCCAGCCTCTAGGGAGTTTGATGTGATGATCAGCTAGACAAGGGACTGCAGAAGTGGTACCAGTGAATTAGGAACAGCTGGAGACATCTTTGTACAGGACACCACCCAAAATGGATGTGTACAGGACTTTGGAAATGGCAGCATAATTAGTGACAACGAGCAGCAAAAGCCCAGTTGGTCAGGAAGAAAGGGTCCTTTGGTCTAACACTACCAGAAGAGAAATCAAGCAGCAGAAATCTAATTTCATTGGACAAATTGATGCAAAATACAAATAGCAAAATAAAATGACTTGAGATTGGTCAGTGTTACAAAGCTGTAAATATCTAATGTAAGAGAAGTAGCAGCAAAGAGGCTGGGAACTCAGAAGAGAGAGATTTAAAAATAAAAGGCCAAGCAGGAAACTAGTGCAGTAGGATTCAGTGGTGGATATGGAATGAATAACTGGATCTGTGAGTCAAAGTGGGTGAACTGGTGAGTTGGCTAAGACATTTCTAAATGACAGGAACCTTTAAATAGGACTTAATCTGCAGAAACTGAATAATGAAGGTTGATAGTTAAAACATCAAACTGAAGAAAAACTAAGTTTCAATTAGTCTCATACAGTATGAGAATTATGGGAATGTTTAAGGCCGGAGTTGCTCATATGGGAAAATGAGGTTTTTCTGGAGATATAGAGAATATATATCCCTCCCTTTGGGGGGAGGGATAGCTCAGTGGTTTGAGCATTGGCTGCTAAACCCAGGGTTGTGAATTCAACCCTTGAGGGGGCCACTTAGGGATCTGGGGCAAAATCAGTACTTGGTCCTGCTAGTGAAGGCAGGGGGCTGGACTCAATGACCTTTCAAGGTCCCTTCCAGCTCTAGGAGATGGGATATCTCCATTTATTTATTTAAATGATATGGGAAATCTTTGAAAAAACGAAACAAACACATTTCCTGTGTTTTTGCTCTTATTCAAAAGAGTAACTCCGGGGGATACTGTCAACTTGAACTTCAGTCATTTTAAGAATAAGTTAAAAGTCGTTTCACAAACTGCACTTCCCCTGGCATCTCCCTGACAACTTTTATTATTTTACAACCACAATTTCCGCTTTTTTGTTTTAATTTTGATTTTTTCCCCTCTGCTCCATCTTGTTTGTCTCAGACAAATAACAAGGGAAACAGACTATAAAGGGCTGTTGTATTTGCATTTTTTCTTTAATTGCTTTCATTTATAGCTCCCTCAGGAGTTACTTGTAATTATAGTATGTACAGAAAATTCTGACATGAGTAACTGTTAAATGGTTATACATGAGGACTATGCTTGAAACTCAGTTTAACTTTAAAGAGGCTTGTGTCAACCTTTTCCTCTTTTATTTTTTTAGTTGCAACAGGCTGAGATACTGCCAAACTTTGCTTTGCGTTTCTGGTAAAAATAATTCCAAAGAACTAGCTGTAAAGGCCCCTGGCCACTGGCCACCAGGTCCAATACACAGCAGCATGTCTTTTTGAATGGGATAGATTCCAGCCACCCACCACACCCCAGTTCTCTATCCATTCGTATTGCAGCAATCAGCAGGAGGAGGAATGGAACTAAGGGCCCAGGAGATGGGAGAACCAAATGATGGGGAAAGGGGAAGGAAGTGAAGGGGACACTTGTCTCCAAGCTCACGGGACACTTGTCTCCAAGCTTATCCTGTTTGGATGCTTCATAGCACTCTATCGTTCTGAAAATGTCACAAGTGTTCTGTGATGATTGGGGGACTCTATCTGTACAATTTATGAATTCTGTGCGAGATTATGAACGCTCTCTCTGTATATCTTTATCAAGCCACCATCTCCATTTTGAGTGTGCAGGCTAGTTGCTTTCTCTGTTGTGCTTTTTGCCTCCATGTTGGGCTGAAATTCCAAGGCATAGTGATACAAGGCTGACAATAGAGCATTGGTGGGCAAACTTTTTGGCCCGAGGGCAACATCTGGGTGTGGAAATTGCATGCAGGGCTATGAGTGTAGGGCTGGGGCAGGGGGTTGGAGTGTGGGGTGTGGGAGGGCGTCCAGTGTGCAGGAAGGGGCTCAGGGCAAAGGGTTGGAGCAGAGGAGGGGTGCGGGGTTTACGAGGGGGCTCAGGGAAGGGGGTTGGGGTGCAGGAGGGGGTGTGGCGTGCAGGAGGGGGCTCAGGGCAGGGGGTTGGGGTGCCGGAGGGGGCTCAGGGCAGGGGGTTGAGGTGCAGGAGGGTGCAGGGGGAGCTCAGGGCAGGGGGTTGGGGTGAAGGAGGGTTCAGGGTGCAGGCTCCGGCCCGGCGCCCCTTACCTGGAGCAGCTCTGGGGTGGCAGCGGCATGCAGCAAGGCTAAGGCAGGCTCCCTGCCTGCCCTGGCCCCGCACCGCTCCCGAAAGCGGCCAGCACCACGTCCCTGCGGCCCCTGGGGGAGGAGGTGCAGAGGACTCCGCACGCTGCCCTCTCCTCTGGGTACCTCACCTGAAGCTCCCATTGGCTGCAGTTCCCTGTTCCCGGCCAATGGGAGCTGCGGGGGGCAGTTCCTGCAGGTGAGGGCAGCGCGCGGAGCCCTCTGCCCCCTCACCCTTTCCCCAGGGGCTACAGGGACATGTTGCTGGCTGCAGCGTGGGGCCTGTGGTGCCACGGGGTGGCAATCCCGCAGGCTGGATCCAAAGCCCTGACGAGCCGGATCCAGCCCGCGGGCTGTAGTTTGTCCACCCCTGCAATAGAGGGTCATTAACTTGGGATGGTTCTCTCTTCTAATACAAACACCATAGATGATAGAGTGGCTCCCAACCAGGAAAACTTGATTGTTAGGGGAAGGGTTGCCTGGCAACAGAGTCACTTGGTAGTTTGGGGATGCTGATCTAGTAGTCCTCTGACAGAGGGGCTGGAAGGTTATAAAGGACAGGAGCTGATTAGGGGTCCTTGGCCATTTTCATCAGCTCAAGCTGAGGGAAGCTGCTTCAGGAGCCTGATAAGGCACAGGGGGATCCTGTCTACCTGAACCAGCTGGTCCCCCAAGAAGGACTCCCAAGGGAAGGGTGAGCTTGAGTGAAGGATGTTTTGTTCAGGTTGGTGGTTGTTTTCTATATGACCTGTACTCTGTGTGTGCTTAAATAAAGAACAATAATGTGTTTTGTTATATGCTTCACCTACCACATGGCCCCTTGATGTCAGTGCTGGGTCATGGGTAGTTAGCCAAGTGGCACGAAACAGGACCAAACATCAGGAAACAGTCATTTGTCAATACAGGATTAGAAACCAGAAGTCAGATGCAGAAGACAAGGCCGAGTCGGAAACTAGGTATCAGAAGCACAACAAGGAAGCAGAGTCTTTAGCAGCAGCTAGCTGGGATTCTGCTTAGCTGCACAGATGAACTTCCTGTATTCTCTACAGATTTAAGTAGTATGTCTGGACCAATCAGGAATTGGGAATATCCTGTCAATCAGGCCCTCCACAGGCAGCACATCCTTTGGTGTGTGTGGGCCTCTGAGGCTCATGACTTGGTGGGTGTGTCTGCTGCCAGAACTGTTAGGTGGCAGCATGGATGTAAGGGATTGGGTCGTAGGCTGTCTGGCCTAGCAGTCACAGCTGGGCTGAGGTGAGAGATGGTAGTCGGTGAGCCGGGCTCAATAAGCAAGAGTCAGGGTCAAAGGCAGGCTGGGATCAGAGACCGGAGATCATAGGTAGTACTGGGCTAGAATCAGGAGGCAGAAATTAGGGTCAGGAGATCAGGAGACAAGGTGAGGTCTGGAGTCGCAGCAGGCCCAATGTCTGTGTGGTTGCCCAGACAACTTCCTGGAGCACCCTCCAGGGTTAAATAGGGTGGTTGGCCAATCAGAGGGCCACAAGGTATTGTCACTCTGGCTCCCTTGGGTGGTACTTCCTGCAGTGCCTACTCTCCACCATGATCCATGACTGTGGCTCTGCATGGCCTCCCAGTGGCACTGTGGGAATGTCAGCTATCCTAGGCTCTGCCCATCTGGCTTTTAGTCCCTTACTTTGGGGGGTGGTTGCCAGCCATGGAATCTGCAAACCCAGGTTCTGGACCTGCTTCTCCTTATACTGTACCACTCTTTCACCCTTAGGGGCAATCTTTCTGCATCGCCTGGGTAGTCTTTGTAAAAAGCCTCTATTAAGTTGGGAGTGGGGAGGCCCAGTTCCCAGCATGGGTCCTCAAGACCATACCCCTCCCAGTCCACACGTTACCATAATTTCCCCTTTTTGAGCATGGAGTCCAATATGCCCTGGACAAGGTATTCTTCATGGCTCTGGAGCTAGAAGGGTGGCAGAGGTGCTTGCGTTAGGTCCAGAAATGGGTTTTCTGTGAATGGAAGACTGCGTGCATTTTGAGTGACCTCGGCAGGCAGAGTTTAACAGTGACAGGGTAGTTAGCTGGCAAATCTGAACTGGTCTTGAATATCAGTGATAGAGTTCAGTGTTTCTCAGACTGGTCCGTGGACTACTGCCGGTCCCTGAGATCTCCCTGATAAAGTTTAGGAAGGCAACAAGCCAGTCCCTGGTATCAAAAAGATTGAGAAACCCTCATTTAGTTTATGGGATGAACTGTTTGGTTGAGAGCCAGACCTTCCAGCCCCCTTGAATTCCGGGCTCTCTGGTCTCTGGCGATCCACATATTTGCTTGTAGGCTTCCTTTGCTTCTACCATGTGTTCCTTGTATTCTTCCTGAATGTGGTGGATTTGCTGTACTATATCTCAGGCCTCCAGGTTTTGGGAGGCAATTGGGAGCATGGGATGAAAACCATAATTGGCAAAAAAGAGACTTTTGACCGTGGAGACATGATCAGTGTTGTTATATGCAAACATGGCGTATGGGTGGAGAGAGGACCGGTAATCCTGATGGCAGTTTGTGAAACACCACATGTATCATTCTAGCACTTGGTTTACTCTGTTTTGGCCATCTGTTTGGGGGTGTTGCGCAGATGATAAGCAGGTATGGATGTTTAATAGTCAGACAACTTCATGCCAAAAATTGGGAGATGAACTGGGACCCTCTGTCAGATCTGATACATTCAGGGAGCCCATGCAGACAAAAGTTGCATGTGAATAGATGTTGAGCTGTTGCTGTGGCCAGTTATGCACAAGGAATGAAGTGAGCCATCTTAGTCAGCTGATCTACCACTGTGAGTATGGTGGTGCATTTATTGGATTCAGGGAGTTCTGGTATCAAATCCATGGCAATCACTGTCCAGGGTCAAGTGGGAGTTTCTAGGGGCATAAAGGTGCCGAGGCATTTTGTGAGTGTAACTTTTGCACAAACACATGTCAGCTCCTGCAACATATAAGTCTGAATCACTGTCCATATCTGGGGGTCACCAAAAAGAGGTGGGAGGTCAGACATAAGGTTTTGGAGTGGCCAAAATGGCTCATTAAGAGGGCATTGTGGCATGTCCAGAGTACTTTCAAGAGGGGGCACCCTGGTGGGACATATGTTATTCCATCTATCACAGTACACTACTGCCTGGTATCACCATTGGGTTGCTCTGGGGAACCTGCAGTCATCTTGGCCAGCAGGTCGTCTTGAGCAGCCAACCGGATTAAAGTAAGGAGATCATGTTGCACTCTGGTGTTGAGGAAGTTGTGAAGTTTGAGAAGGAAGGGTCTTTCCCAATTATGTTCTCTTCCTCCTTGTAGTATCCCCTCTTGCACAACAGAGTGTTGGCTATGTTGTTCTTGGTTTCAGGTTGATGAGTCATAGTGAAATCAAAATGGAAAAAGAATAGCTCCCATCGGAGCTGTTGTTGCTTCAGGCTCTAGCTTTACATAAATACTCTAGGTTCTTACGGTTGGTGTATACTGTACCAGGCCCACTGAAGATCCAGTATGGTGAACACCCAAGCAGATTGGATATGGTTCAGCAGCTCTGGGATCAGTGGAAGGAGTATTGGATCCAAAATGCCTCTTGTTTTAGCATCCAGTAGTCTACACAGAGACATAGGGACCCATCTTTTTTTTTCTATACAAAGAGGATTGGATCCCTGGCAGGACCAGGAGACATTACACCATGGATGAGCCCTTCAGTATATATGGATATACTCATGGAAGGCCAGAAGTTCCAGCTCCAATGTTGCATAGATCTGGCCATACAGCATATTGACCCTGGCTTGCAGATCTATTGGACAGTCACAGTCTTGGTGTGGGGGCAGTGTGACTGCATTTTTCTTTTAGAAGATGTTGATGAAGTCCTGGTATTTTCTGGGGACATGGAGGGTCTCCCTTTTGCTCTCATTAGTGGATGTGCAGATCATGACATGCCAGCCAGTTTGTGCTGAGGATTAGAGGGAAATGCAGAGAACTGATTATAGTGAACTGTAACGCTTCCCGGTGTCCCTGTATTGCAGCTTCTAGCTGTGTGGTCCCTTGCATCACTGGTCTGGGGGACAGGTCCCATCGGTTGTTTCCACAAGATCAGGCATAAGTTTCTGTTGGACATGGATTCATAGAGCCCGGACTATCACTGCATCTATGAAGTTGTCAGCAGCACCAGAGTCAGAGGGCCCATTGTAGAGGAATTTTCCAGGCCTTCCCTGGGATGTATAGCTGAACCTGCACCTGGAGGTGCGGTGAGAATCTTGGGAGCTCAAGCAGTGGAGCTGCAGGTTTTTGCCTGGAGCTTGCTCCGGAGCCAGAGCACAGCTCCAAAGCCCTGGTTCATGATGAAAATCTATTCACTGAAAGTGGTGCGTGAGCTAGACATGTTATGCTTCCTAATCATCATTTGAAGATAAGATGGAACTTGTAGGGCTGCCCACCTGCTTAAGGTCTGAATGATCTGACATTACAATGCCCTTTATTTGACCGATCAAGTAACAATCAGCAGTGACCAGCCAATTCTCAGGAAAAGGGTATTTATCATGTAGTTCAGTGACTATTTATCATATAAAAATTATGGAATAGTTATGACTCTACGTGCCATGTAAAATTAAGTGCCTAAAGACTCGTGCAATCTCTGATCCCCTTTTCCTGCCACTCCTTGCAATCAACAGGCTTTCTCCAGGTCCCCTGCTGACCACATCTAGAGAGCTCATTGGTCTTGGAGGTACTGAGCACTTTTACCCCATCCTGCAAGACATTAAAGTGTATGAGCAGTCCTACTGAAGTCAATGTGACTAATCACGTGCTTACAGCTCAGCATGTGTTTTAATATTTTGTGGGATCAGTGCCAGAGTATTCAGCACTTGCAGGGTCAAGCCCCTAAGTGAGAGAGTGCAATTTGCCAGGCTCCCAGGTCAAGTACCTTTTAGCATGTTCCTGTATCTCAGAAGTGACTATACATTTGCTCTGTCTTTGATGGTCTGCAACAGACACCCAACAGCGTAAGACCAGAAGTATCTCAAATAAAGAAATGTTTGGTTTAACATAGGGAGAAATATCAAGTCAAAAAATTAGGTGGATCAAACCATATCCAGTCCTTGTACTAGAAAACAGCCCAGCTAAAATCTTGTAGTTAGTGGTTTAAGCCAAGGACTGAAATCCTCACGTTGTGTGTTCAGGAGTTTGTCCGCCTCAAATTTTCAGTTTCTCTCTCCCTCTCTCTTGACTCAGTTTTAGTTGTTTAAGGTGCAGATTTATTACCAGGTGATTTTTAATCAAATATAGATTATACATTGAGCACCGAGATTGATGGAACTACTCAAGCATAAAATTAAGTATGTGCTTAAGAATATGTAGGATCAGAGTCCTAATTTATCAATTATTTCTTAATTATGCAAAGATTTATCTGCTAAATTGCCATGAATAAGAAACTGTTTCTTTCAATATAAATAGGAAAGGCTTTGTAAGAAATGAACTGGTTGAAGTTGTTTTTTTTCTGTGTTTATAGAATTGCTTCCAAAGTTCTAAACAGACTAATGCTGATGTTCTTGTCCATGGGTTTATTACTTTTCAGATGGAGCAGACATGTGATGATATAGATGAAATGTTCAGCAATTTATTGGGGGAAATGGACCTCCTGACACAGGTAAGTAATCTGGTTGACAACAAAGGATAAGAGAAATTACTATAAGGGAGGGAAACAAGGAGAACGTCTTACCTTCCTTATTCTTCTACAACTACACATTGCACCTTCCTACTGAATAAATACAGGTAGTCTTTAGAAAGTGACTTAAAACTGATTTTCTCTAAATCGTGTTGCCTGCACAACAACAAAAGTGACATTATAGTTGTCTAGAACATGAAACAGCTCTAACATGATATCAGAGGCCTTTTTCAAAAAGTTAATCCAGATTCCTAGTAGACGTAGCCCCAGAATGTCCAATCATTTTGCTAAGGAAATAAGAAGAGTTTGCATCTGAATCACCATGGATGAACACTTTGCGTTCATGTTTAAAAGAACTGTAACCTGTTGAAGCACAGAATCCTAGAAATGTAGGGCTGGAAGCAGGGCCTGCTCCAGGTGTGTTTGCCGCCCCAAGCGGCGCAAAAAAAAAAAAAAAAGCCGCGATCGCGATCTGCGGCGCCAATTCGGCGGGAGGTCCTTTGCTCCGAGCGGGAGTGAGGTACCGTCCGCCGAATTGCCGCTGAATAGCTGGACGTGCCGCCCCTCTCCGGAGTGGCCGCCCCAAGCACCTGCTTGGCAAGCTGGTGCCTGGAGCCGGCCCTGGCTAGAAGGGACCTTGAGAAGTCATCTAGTCCTACCCGCTGTGCTGTGGCAGGACCAAGTAAACCTAGACCATCCCTGTTTGTCCAACCTGTTTTTGCAAACCTCCAATGATGAGGATTCCACAACTATAAACTGTAAACTGAGTCAACTATAAACTATGGAAACGAAGACAAAAATGTTTTTTACTAATTTGTTGACTATTTGAAAGACATCTAGCATAATGACACATCACCACATGTGCCAAAATATGAATGGCACAACACTGATGGCATTAGGGAATATGTGTGTACAAAATATTGTTCTGGAAGGAACTATAAAACAGCATGAGTCTCTTTCTAAACCCAAGACCTTGGAAGATTTCCTACACCAAAGCTGATAAGATTGATGAAGAATTCATAGCCAAAAATGTGTTATACGCATTAAATTTGTTTTAAATAAACTTATGCTTTAATTGAAACACTTAAACTGTTATCTGGAATTTTGTACGAGGTGCCCTACTTAAAGCCTCTAGTTCTGAAGTCTTTCCTGTTTGTTGAATCCCAGTCTGCCAAATTCAAGAGCAAACATTTTGTGACACATAATAGGAATTCTGCTTGAAGCATCTTGAAAGCCTAGAGGAAAACATGATTTAATATCACAGTCTTGGGCCTGGTCTACACTAGGACTTTAATTCGGATTTAGCTGCCTTAATCCGAATTAACCCTTCACCCGTCCACACTACAGAGCCAGTTAATTCGAATTAAAGGGCCCTTTAAATCGATTTCTGTACTCCACCTCGACGAACGGAGTAGAGCCTAAATCGATTTTGTTAATTCGAATTAGGGTTAGTGTGGACGCACACCACCGAATTACTGTGTTTAAGTTAATGGGGTAGTGTGGCCGCACACCACCGAATTAATGTGGTTTAAAACCAAATTAAGGTGCTTAGTGTGGCCGCGCACAATCGAATTTATACAACCTGTTTCCTAAATTCGAATTATCTAAATTCGGATTAATCCTGTAGTGTAGACATACCCTTGGCTATCAAAACCACAACACTTGGTTCCCTGTTAGCTTTCTGACTTTTTAACAGCTTTAGTTATAATTGAGAATAGGGTCTTTCAGAGTACTTAGTTTCATAGTAAAATATTGAAATATAAAAGAAAAACTACTTTTGCTTTATTTTTACTTTAGATCTTCCTCATATTCCCCCCCCTTTTTCTTAGAACTTTTTCTAAGGACTAGTTCTTCTAGCTTCCTATTTTCCTAAACTATTCTGTGAATTGTATTTTTTCTTCCCTTTTATTACTGTCTTTGGGTCTTATTCTCATTTATACTAAGATCTCTATATACCACTCTGGCAGTGTAAACAAGCCAGAAAGTAGATGTAGATATGGCACATTCACAGTGTAAACAGGCCTTAGACAGAAAGGGCCTGATTCTCATTTATACTACCTCTTCATGTTTAATTTTTAACTACTTTTCTGCACTTCCATTGTTTTCTCTTTGATCTGTCTTTTTCAATTTGCCTGTACTTTCTCTGTTTTCAGTTTTCCTTTCTGGCCATTATGAAATACCATTTCCTTTCTTTTTAAAAAAAAAATTAAAACATTTCCTTTATGCATTTGAGCGCTGATCCCGCAAAGCACTTAAGAAAATGCTTAAGGTAAAGCAGGCCAGTAGTAAGTGATTTGCTGGATTAGGGGCCATGATTGCCATTTTTGTCTTCTCTGTTTTGTATATAAACTCCTTTCTTGATTTCACAAACCCAGATAAAAGGAATTAATCGCATGTGGTTATTTCCTTCCTTTCCCCTATTCACACCCTCTCTATTTTTGCAAGCGTGAATAGTCATCATGCAAAAGTGGCATTTTTGAGTTCACATTTTCAATTTTTCAGCTTTGCACAAGTTCATAAGAAACTAACATTGCGCAGCTGGGAAATCATAAGAAATGAACTGGTAAAAAAGAGTTTTTATTAATTTTTTTATGGAAAATTTTCACCAGTTTCAGCCAACCTAGTAAATATAAACACTTCTGGAATCATTCAACTGCTAGAGCCAGCTATTTTGTCAGTCTGAGTTACAGAGAGGAATCCTTTCTTTGTCTTAATTTTGTATGCTTCTCGTAGTTTTCTAAAGCACCAGTCCCCAACCTGCATTCTTAGGAACAAACTGCAGGCTAGAAATTCTCCCTTTAAAGAAGCCATTCACCCATATAAAACATCATGGAATAAACAAGACCAACACACTAGTATGTGGGTTTCTGTTTCTTGAGGGAAGAACTGAGTTTGTTAGAATAATTATCAGTGTAACATGATCAGTAAACAATGTTCCCTCTAATTTTTTACATCCATGTGCAGAATGAATTTTGTTATGTGCATCAATATGGAGGTGATGTATGGCGGGGGTGAGGCCAAGGGGTTTGGAGTGTGAGAGGGGGCTCAGGACTGGGGCAGAGGGTTGGGATGCAGGGGGCGGGTGAGGGCTCTGGCTGGGGATGTGGGCTCTGGGGTGGGGCTGGGGATGAAGGGTTTGGGGTGCAGGCTCCCCTGGGGCTGCAGTGGGGAGAGCGGACTACCCTCAGCCCTCTCTCACCACAGCAGCCCGGGGCTGGGAGAGAGTGCCTCTCCCTGCCGTGGCAGCTCCAGGGCCGGGGGAGAAGCACCTCTCCCTGGTGCGTGCCTGCACGGCCCTTGATAGCTGGCCGCGCAGCTGTGCAGCTTAGGGGGAACTTAGTAAATATTAGTATCTTAATGATAATTACATCATCAACTCCTTTCTTTTTGTTCCGTCTCCACAGAGTTTAGGAGTAGAAACTGTCCAGCCGCCATCCCCCAAAGAATCTAATAAAGAATATAACTTTACAGTTGGCTTTAAAGATTTAAATGGTAAGTGATTGGAAGGATTATTTAGTGTTTTGTGTTTGTTTGTCAGCCTTCTGCCAGGTGGAATCGGCAGCAACAAGGGCTGAGTTCTGTATCTAGGAGTCCCTCTTAACAATACAAAACAGAACCAGCTCGAGCCCCTACCCAGTAATCTGAGAAAATTTACCACCAGTCCTTGGCACCTCTAAGAGACAATACTTCCCCTCTCTCAAGCACTGAGTCTGGGTAACAAAAGAGAACTTTTAATAAAAGGAAAAGGGAACCAAGCAGTAGTTTGGGAAAACCCCACAACCATGTTCAAAAACATGCCACCATAAGCAGAATCCCAGCCCCACAGTGCATGGGGGCAGTGCCCTTTACCTCAGTTTCCCACTTTGTGGTGGAAAAGTCTGACGAACAAATGTCCTTTTAACACATCCCTCCCCCACCCTCCACGCATGTGGCTGTCCTTGGTTAGCGAAGACCCAGAGTTCAGAGGTGTGTTCACAGGAGTTCACCTTCTACCCCACAAAGGGTGGGGGGCATCAAGCAATGTCTCTGTGGTTGCTGTGTGCCCTTGCTCCTGGTGGTCATGTGCTGCCATGTTGGACACTCACTGCCACTTCTGCAATGCCATGTTCTGAGGTTCCACTGCTTAACCCAGGTCTTCAGTGATTTCAGCTCTTAGTGATTTCACTGGGTAACAGGAAACCTCACTACCAGTACAGCCTCTGTATTGTCTTTCCTATCCCGACATCAGGTCTAAGACCCCCTAGATTTGCTTATCAGTGATTCAGCACTGGTAATTACTGTACAGAAACAATGCCTCTGAATAGAGTCTGATTAGCTCTGTCTCTAAACACTAGAGAGGGGAAGGTCAAAGGGAGTCTAGGACAATTTGGGCAGAGTCCACACCACCAGGTAGCATAGCAATATAATACAAATCCAAGTCCCCATCACCTGTCTTTCACCGGGATTTGGCATCCCTACCGCCTACTTAGAGAGTAAGGTTCAGTTTAAGGCGACTTCCTCAATCAGGGCTGTCTAAGTACAGTTCTGCTGCCCTTTACTCATACAATAAGGATAACCACATGTCATTACCCTTGCACTAACGTGATTTGTAACCCAGCACCAGCCAAAGGTGATCATTTTGGCAAAGCAGCTCCACCATGCTGCATACCTGCATACATGCAGAGTAGGCATGTCTATGCAAACACGGTTTCTGAAGTCTTTTCCCCCAGCTCATCACTAATGTCAGGGGAGAGCTCATTCAGACACTGGTTACATCTAAAAAATACCACAACAATGGAGGAGTAAAAAGCTAAATGTCCATGATTGTCAAAAGCTACCAATGATTTTGGGTATCTCAATTTGAGATGCCTTAAAGAGGCCTGATTTTTCAGAGCACGGGTATTCAGCACTGTCTGAAAGTCGGGCTTGTGAAGGTGTCTCAAGTTGGACACCAAAAAGAGAAATCACTAGTCAGTTTGGGAAATCATGGCCTTCGGGAAATCATGGCCTTTCATATGTAAATGTTTAATGCAGTGGTCCCCAACGCGGTACCCGCAGGCACCGTGGCCAGGGCCGGCTCTGGCTTTTTTGCCACCCCAAGCAAAAAAAAAAAACAAAACAAAAAAACAACCAGGGTGCAGGGAGGCCGGAGCGGCAAACCAAAAAAAAAAAAACAGGGTGCAAACTTCCGGTGCCACTTACTTGGCAGCTTGCGGCTGCCTCCCCCAGCTGGGCTGGCGAGCCTCTGGGTGGGCGGCAGCTTCACTCTGGCTTGCGGGACTCCCTGCACTGCAGACATGCCCCAGGCAGCGGAGTGTGCGCCTCGGCTAGCGGGGGGGAAGGGAGCGGGGGGGAAGAGGGGGGGCGGCCAGGGCTTCCTTCAGCCGGGGTGCTCGCCAGGAGGGCTCCGTGCCGCTCCTGCCTGCAGGTGAATTGAAAGTTGTTGGTCGGCTGGGAGGGAAGGACGCAGGCTGCCGGGCTTGCTGCAGACCTGGCACCGGCGGAGGTAGACGGAGCGCGCAGCCCGCTCCCAGCAGGGTGCTCCCCTCCTCCTAGCCGTCGCCCCCTACAGTGGCGCACTGAAAGTCGTCGGCGAAACAAAAGAAAAACAAACCAAACCAAACAAACAAAAAACGGCCGTGCCACCCTAGGATTGGGCAAAATGCCACCCCTTAGAATCTGCCGCCCCAAGCTTCTCGGCGGCATTTCGGTGGATGCTTGTCCGCCAGCCACGGTCCTCGGTGGCTCGTTGTCCGGCACCCGCCACCCGGAAAAGGTTGGGGACCACTGGTTTAATGAAACTGAAAACTAAGTCTGGTAATGTTAGTCTGACAGATGGAATCCATGAAAGGAAAACAAGACAGTGTAATGCCATTTGCGCTTGGCCCTGGTAGGGAATCTGTATTTTGGGGTATCTCTGTCCTTATTTCAGTAGAGATTACTAATAAATACGACTACAGCTTTGAGAGTGTTGGAAACTACATAGGTTAGAATATTGTTTTAATGTGTATGTCACAAAAATGTCCTAATTATTACAGTACAGAAAGATAGGACTTGTTTAGAAGTAATTTAGGCCCCATTTTAGGAAAGTGCTTAAATACATGCTTAAATTCATCCCAGTTCAGAGGCATGCTTACGTGCTTCCCTTGAATTGGGGCCCTACAGTGGGCCAGCCTGGGAGAAACACTCAGCCATACCCAGTTCCATTTGTAGCCATTTCTTCAGGGCCCTGCCTATTCTTCAATATACAGACAAAAGGAAATATGGAATAATAACAAAAGCAGCAGTTCTGCTCTAGACTGGGATTGTGGGGCTCTCTGACCTCCAGTAACTAAAGGGTCAGGATCTCGCCGGGCTGTGGGAGAGGTGGGTCCGCAGGGCATTTGCCCTCTTGCAACCTTTCGCTGCCTCCACAGGAAAGTGTACTCTCAGTAGCAGGGCTTTGGAGCGGAGCCCGCCGCTGGAGTGCGGAGCAGCTCCGGAGCAGTGGAGCTGCAGGTTTTTGCCTGAAGCTGGAGCGGAGCCGGAGCACAGCTCCAAAGCCCTGCTCAGTAGAGCCCTGCACGGATACACATTTAAATCTGTGGATGCGGATATCAGCAGAAGGAAATCGCTATCCCCTGAACTGCAGGGCTCTCCCAGGAACCACAGCGGCGAAACGAGCAGAACATGGGGCTGCCACTTCCAGGAGCCAGCGCCCCGCACCGGCAGTGCCTCCCGTGCGGCTGTACCACCCGCAGCCCCAGCCCCACCCCCGTCCCTTCCAAACAGCTGTCTGTGTGACTGCGTCTCCTGGCTTGGGTCTGTACAGCCACGCCAGAGGATGGAGCTGGGGGCGGGGCTGGGGTGGTACAGCCGCACGGGAGGAGCTGCCGGCGCAGGGTGCTGGCTCCTGGGACCGGCAGCCCGTTCTGCTCCTTTCACCGCTGCGGTTCCCAGGAGAGCCCTGCGGTTCAGGTGATACTGATTTCTATCTGCAGATATCCACATCTGTGGATATAAATTTGTATCCGTGCAGGATTCTAACTCTCAGCTCTCTCCTAGTCCCAGCCAGCCTCATGGGGCTGGAGCCCTCATGGGAATCACATCCAGTCATTACCTGACTGCTGGGCTTTCCTCCAGAACAGGGCCGGCTGCTCCCTGCCCCTGGCCTTAAAAGGGACAGACAACCCTGTTACAAAACAACTGTACACAGACACAGCCCTCTAGTTCTTCCAGACTCGCTAGCTCCTGGACTGGGTAAAACCAGATCTTTCTGTCTAATGTCTCCCCATAGGATCTCTTAACTCTGGCCTACATTAAGCAATCATAGGAGAGGGCTGCTGACTCAGCAAAAAACTTCAGTTAAGAGAATTATCTCATTTAAGTGTCGGAGTTGAAAACACAAAACAAATGTGGAATGTTTAGATCTGTTTTGGTAAAATATCTTAAAAGAGAAATTGCATGATTTGAACGCTAACTGGACGGGTCCTCAGAGCCCTGTATATTATTATATGTGGTAAGTTACTGACGCATATCGCATAATGACTGATATAGTATGTAGGAATGTGATTTTCAGATATTATTTTCTTATAGCTTAAAACCTCGCAGCTTGATTTTCCCCTCACTAACACTGGTTTGACACCTGTGTAACTGCATGGATTTAGTGAAGTTACTCCTGTATAAGCCCCTTGGGATTTAGGGAGCACAGTCCCTTTAAAACCTGGTCCTGAGGCAGAGGGTGTTCCAAGGATAAGCAAGTGCTGATTGGTCCAGAGGGAGCACTGTGGAGAGAGGGATAATGATGGGGGATGGGGTGTACTGCATGTCCATGTACAGGCCACCAAGTGTAACTCTAGCACCCTGGTGGCCAAGGTGGAGTCTGCTCTGCTGGTAGCTCTGGCCAACAAAAGGTGTGCGCTGGAACGCAGCAGGGAACCGCCCTTCCACCCCCAAGGCACCTGTTCCAAACCCATCTGGAATAAACACACACACCCTGGGATAGTACAGCTAATATGGGAGAGGGAAATATTTATTTACAGAGGGATGAATGGAGAAAAACAACTGGGGGAGAAGATGGGGGAGTGGTAAAACAGGGTTACGTTCAACACAAGAACCCATGGGCCCAATGGTACCACAATATAAAAGGATAGACACTGAGCAAGGTGTCTAGACTCAGAGTTCAGGAGTCCTGGGCAGAGTTCCAGTCCAACAGGGAGTCCTGGGCACTCCTGGTCAACTTTGGCTCCAGTAAAACTTTCCCCAAGAAACGCCTCTGTTGCCTTCGTCTGCCACTCTCTGCAAACCCATACAGAGCGACAACCTCCCCACTTAACTAGGTACAGCCTCCCTCCTTATCCCAGTGCGAAGTCACAAGCTGCACTACTCATGGCTCCGTGCAGCTCTGGGTGACAGGGATGCTAGGTCTGGCTCCGGTTTGTCCTTCTCAGGTGATTCCTTCCTGGCACAGTGCTTCTCCTGACTTCTGTCCTTGGACGTCCCCAGTCAGCGCTCTGTCCCTCCCAGGCTCTGGGCTGGTTCTCGGCTGCTTCGTTACATGAGGGCCTGCTGTCTGTAGGCCCTCTTGCCTGGAGCTCCAGACACACACATGTCCCTGTCGCTTTCTACACTGCGGACCTTACAGCAGCACAGCTATGCCGCTGTCCGGTCTCATGTGTAGCCATTCTATGCCAGCATGAGAGAGCTCTCCCGTCAGCATAATTAAACCACCCCCAACGAGCGGCGGTAGCTATATCGGTGGGAGAGCATCTCCTGCCGACATAGTGCTGTCCACACTGGTGCTTTTGTTGGTGAAACTTACGTCGATCAAGGGGGTGTTTTTTTTTCACACCGCTGACCAACAAAAGTTTTACTGACAAAAGCACTAGTGTAGACAAAGCCTAAAATACTAATACAGTCCTTTTAGAAAGGAAAGTTCCCTTCTATTCTATCCTTGAGCATGATCAGCTTAATAATTATCCCCAAAAAACACCTTTTCCTTAGAACCCAAATTAAAATCTCCCTCTTTAAAATTGTTCCCTTTCCCTTAACCTCTACAATTAGCATCCTCCTCTACAATTTAGTTTTCGCTGAACTGAGAGCAAACTGTTTTTCATGTCATCCACTCTCTAAAGTATTTTGTGGTTGGGGGCGGGGGGGCGTTTCTTAACAGAATCATTAAGTGCACTGGAGGACAATGACTTGGATGCTTTAATGGCTGATCTGGTAGCAGACCTAAGTGAAGTTGAACAGAAGACAGTACAAGCACAGAAAACTTCTTCTCACTACTCACAAAGTGAAGTCACTCAGCCTTCAACAGGTGTTTGTGCTGCTTCTTCTTATGGTTCTAAATCAAATGTCCCTGTTACCACCACTGGACGTTTTGAGGATGACTTGCCCCCTCCACCTCCAGATCCTGCTTTCGACCTCCCACTACCACCGCCTCCTCCTGAACCACTCACTCAGGTAAGCACCGAAGGAACCTTGTACCAAACATCCCCATACCTTGTGCTGTAATTGTGTAGAGGCTGTTTGAGTAGGAACAAGAGAGAATAACCATGAATGAACTTAAATGTTAGCAGTAAAACAACCATAAACTGTTGAATGTTAGATGCCCATTATAGAGCAGGCAATAACAATAGCTATAGTCCATTCCAACTTGGCATGAAATAGCCCACAGTGACACTGTTCATAGGTGAATACACGTTAGTAGAGTTTAGGAAAGTTTTGATAGCTGCTATATAGAGGCAAAGGTTGCCTTTGGGACCTGCAAAGCCTGTTGCCATGATCACATTCTGGCTTGTAAAGGAGAATCACAGCGTTTCTGGCCCTTATGGTGAGAGATTTGAACAGCCATCGATTAATGCAAACTGATTACTAGGACAGGAAGCTTGTCACTGATTTTTTGGTTTGCTTGTTAGTAGAGAGTAAGGTATTCATGCTGCTCCTCCCACCTTATAGACACCTGCGACTGGCCTTTAGGGTCTGTGAAAATCTTGAGTGTAGGTCCCTAGATTTTTGGGAAGGCCCCAGGTTAATTAATTACAGTCCAGGCTGCTGCTACTAATGGTACAATACTAGGGTTGTTGTCAGCTCTGGCCAGCTTCTTGCAACTGACTTGGCTCCTGTGCTCAGCAGCTAGTGTGACCTCTGGCCCTATGGCAGGCCTGCTCAACTGTGTAAAACTGCAGCATTGTCCTGTAGAACACGGGATTGAGATCGAGAAAGGACTGCATTCTAATCCCAGCTCTGCCACGTCTCCGTCCACTCTTCTAGGTCAATGGGAATGGGAATAAGGATATGGAGGTAGATATTACCACATCCGAGGTAGAAGCCAAACTCGAACAGCTTACTGGGACTAAATCGGGGGGCCCAGATAATCTTCATCCAAGAATATTAAAGGAGCTGGCACATGAAATTGCAAGCCCATTAGCAAGAATTTTTAATGAATCTGTAAACTCAGGGGTTGTACCGTATGACTGGAAAATTGTTAACAGAGTTCCTATTTTTAAGAAAGGAAAAAAAAAGTGATCTGGATAACTACAGGCCTGTTAGTTTGACATCTGTAGTATGGAAGGTCTTGGAAAAAATTTTGAAGGAGAAAGTAGTTAAGGACATTGAGGCCAGTGGTAATTGGGACAAAATACAACATGGTTTTACAAAAGGTAGATCGTGCCAAACCAACCTGAGCTCCTTCTTTGAGAAGGTAACAGATTTTTTAGACAAAGGAAACGCAGTGGATCTAATTTACCTCGATTTCAGTAAGGCATTTGATATGGTTCCTCGTGGGGAATTATTAGCTAAATTGGAAAAGATGGGATGAATATGAAAATTGAAAGGTGGATAAGGAACTGGTTAAAGGGGAGACTACAATGGGTCATACTGAAAGGTGAACTGTCAGGCTGGAAGGAGGTTACTAGTGAAGTTCCTCGGGGATCAGCTTTGGGACCAATCTTATTTAATCTTTGTATTACTGACCTTGGCACAAAAAGTGGGAGTGTGCTAATAAAGTTTGTGGATGACACAAAGCTGAGAGGTATTGCCAATACAGAGAGGGACCAGGATATCCTACAGGAAGATCTGGATGACCTTGTAAACTGGACTCGGAGTAATAGTAATAAAATGAAATTTAATAGTGAAAAGTGCAAGGTCATGCATTTTGGGATTAATAACAAGAATTTTTGTTATAAACTGGGGACGCATCACTTGGAAGTAACAGAGGAGGAGAAGGACCTCGGAGTATTGGTTAATCACAAGATGACTATGAGCCACCAATGTGATATGGCTGTGAAAAAAGCTAATGCGGTCTTGGGATGCATCAGGCGAGATATTTCCAGTAGACATAAGGAGGTGTTAGTACTGTTATACAAGGCACTGGTGAGACTTCATCTGGAATATTGTGTGCAGTTCTCGTCTCCCATGTTTAAGAAGGATTCATTCAAACTGGAACAGGTACAGAGAAGGGCTACTAGGATGATCTGAGGAATGGAAAACCGGTCTTATGAAAGGAGACTCAGAGCTTGGCTTGTTTAGCCTAACCAAAAGAAGGCTGAGGGGAGATATGATTGCTCCCTATAAATATATCAGAGGGATAAATACCAGGGAGGGAGAGGAATTATTTAAGCTCAGTACCAATGTGGACACAAGAACAAATGGATATAAACAGGCCATCAGGAAGTTTAGACTTGAAATTAGGCGAAGGTTTCTAACCATCAGAGGAGTGAAGTTCTGGAATAGCCTTCCAAGGGGAGCAGTGGAGGCAAAAGACATATCTGGCTTCAAGACTAAGCTTGATAAGTTTATGGAGGGGATGGTATGATGGGATAGCCTAATTTTGGCAATTAATTGATCTTTGACTATTAGTAGTAAATATGCCCAATGGCCTGTGATGGGACACTCGATAGGGTGAGATCTGAGTTAGTACAGAGAATTCTTTCCTGGGTGTCTGGCTGGTGACTCTTTCCCACATGCTCAGGGTTTAGCTGATCGCCATATTTGGGATTGGGAAGGAATTTTTCTCCAGGGCAGATTGGCTGAGCAATATTTTTATACTCCTCCCTGGTCATTTGAAAATATCACCAGTGACTGTACAAACTAGAGACTCTTCCCTGAGGGCAAGGAGAATGGGGAAAAACTGAGGAGAGGCAGCCCTGAATTTGGGGAATTGGCAGAGGATCTTGACGTAAACAGAGGTCTCCGCGCTGCATTAGTAGCCATGATCTCAGAAGTCAGAGGTGGTCACCAACCTAAGTGTAGCCCCTTATAAAGATACATTAGAATAATCTACTCGCGAGGTGACGAAGGCATGGAAAACTGTTGGAAGGTCCATGTCGGAGAGAAACAGTCATAATCTTTATATCCCCCACAAAGGAAAACAGGCACTTCTAGCTGTTACAGTGACTTGGGATTCAAATTGTGCATGATGTGGTTGCAAACTAGGTGGTCAATATGATCCTGGAAATGCTTGTTCTCTGAGCCCTAAAAGGCATAAATTGAGAGGCAATAAGTTTGCTATTCAGTGCTACTGTCCACAATGCTGTGTCATTCAGCAGCCAGACTGCCCCCCGAGGTGCAATCACTTTTTTCCCTTTACAAGTTCAATTCAGACCTTACTGCCACATCTATTGTATGTTAGTTATCTCCATGTGAGCATAGGGGAGACCTGTCTCCATGTTCTACAGCAATCTGTGAGGCATTACCCAAATCATCTCACTATCCTGTGAGAGATCCATGCCTGGGCGACAGAGAGCCTTTGTCTTGTGAATCAGAATTAAGTTTTGGGCAAACGGGGGCTAAGCCATCAGTGTCCATTGATTTAGTGTAGCTGGCACCTGTGCCAATAAAGTTTCCCTTGATAGGCCTTGTGATGTAGGTCTAAATAACTATGAACAGCTATTTGCATAGAAACATGGCACTTTGCTCATTTATTTAACAGAGAGCCTTTGAATATCTTGCTGTTATTTCAGGAAGAACTAGAGACACAAGCAAAAGCCGACAAGATTAAACTTGCATTGGAAAAACTGAAGGAAGCAAAGGTTAAAAAGGTAGGACTTAAAATATTGAAATTCTAACTTAATATACAACTGAATGTGTATATGTGTATATATGTATGTATGTCAGAGTTCATTGTAATACATTATTTATAATGTTAGTCTTCATATCCTTCCTTTATTTTTTGTACATTTTAAAATGTACATTTAACACTATCTTGTACTCGTAGTTTACATCAGGTACTGGAGGAACAATATTCTATCACTCTACCTCTGACAGAACTGAGAAAGGTTATAACTCTTAGTTCCAAGATCTGGACAAAGCCCAGTATCCTTATAATCTGTTTTAAGGAATTGGAATCTATGATCAAATATTATTCAATCACCCTAAGCTGATACCAAAAATTTTAACCTGTACTTTTCCAAAGCAGTATGTATGGATTTAGCCAGATCGCGCCAATGGAGTTGCATTGCTAAATCCCCTCAAGGCACTTTGAGATATAGGCACTACAATAAGGGGCCAACCCTCAGAGCACCTAGAATTCCAGTTGAACTCAACAGGAGCTGCAGTGTTCAGCTTTGTACCCTCACAATCCAGTCTGAGTAAGGCATGAGGGGAGGAGGCTGCCAGAGACCAGAGCCAAAGGGCCTCTGGACACATAGTGCAGGTCTCCTATGAATTTTGGGGTGTCTAAGTTGAAACAATTCCCACAGAGACACACACACTCTCCCCAGAGGACACATTAAGGGAAATCTCCCTAGGGAAATCTTCTCAGAGATTTCCTCATTAAAAGGTTCATCCTAGCCCATCTTATCCCTTTTACCTGCATAATAAGTGATGTCCGGCTGGGCAAACAATTTATTTTGCATCTTTTGTTTTTTTGCAAGATATTAAATATTTAAAGTCAGGGTATTTTAGAAGTTAGACTGTGATGGTCTTCCTATTGCTAAATACCATCTGTGCTGTAATTAGTGTCATACTATGATGTTTAAGGAAAATTAAAACAAAATTCTAGAGAGAGAGAGAGAGAGAGAATCTTCTTTCATTTCTAAAAAGAGGCTGTTAAACACCCTGTGGCTTAGAGCTGTGAAAATGGTGTAAAATGCTGCAGGCATATTTGTGAACAGTCAAAGAACTAGAACCAGACATTACTTCCCCTTGTTTCCTAAACATGTTTTAGATTATGCATGTCCAATATACTTTCTTCATATTCTCCACCACAGCTGGGCTCTTTATTTTAGAAAAAACATTTTGGGGTTTGAAATCAGAGCAAACATACAGTTTAGCTTTTTGATGTGCTTTTCTTTTCCAAGGCCAGGTGGGTGAGGTAATATCTTTTATTGGATCAACTTGTCAGTGAAAGAGGCAAGCTTTCAAGCTTACACAGAGCTCTTTTCCAGGTCCTTCTTTTCAAAAGTCTGTATGGACATTTCCTTGTTGCTCTTAGTTTTGTGGTATTACCTCTGCTTTAGTAGAGATTTGCTCTGCTGCAGAGTCTCTTATGCAAACATTTTAAAATTAGTATTTACTAAAGCTACAGCGTTGGGAGAAGTTCTCCCAATTTTCCAACGTATGGTTCCTGGCAGGGAACTGTTCTGCTGTTTCCAGTGCAAGTGGATGACTTGACTATTCTTCTTACTGTGTATTTGCAGTTCTCTGTATTTTATATTTTAGCAATTTTTTAATCTTTTCCCCCTCACAATAAACATGCACATTGTTTCTGTCATTTAAAAAGTGCTTCAAGAGGATAATGAACTTTTTTGGTTTCTGCAGTCAATCACTGTAAGTGATGATCTGTCTATTGCAGAGTCTTGTACTGGTATCCATCATTGCAGCACATGAACCCAGGTTAGCTGATTGGCATATCAAAGTTCTTCCATTCTTTTCCTAATTCAAGACTAAAACATCCAGTTCAATATTCTTCTTTGAGTAGATGGAGCTGTGTATTCCAGTTTGGTGTGTGTCACCCCAGCATGCCGGAGCCAGAGAATTTTGCCCACAGAGGGCTGATGCATGCATCTCATGGTCGTAGCCCCTCCTCTGGCTATATGAGGTGATGCTGCCCCGATTCTCCTCAGTTCCTCTAAACATGGTCTGTCATGTGGGGGGGCCATACCCAAAAACGATCCCCACAGGTGGTATTTGCTGTGTCTAGGCGAAGCCCACGTCAAGGAGCAGTGTTCGATTTTCAGATTGTTCACCAAACAGGCATAGATGCTGAGGGATCTTCGTCTGAAGCGGCACCTGCTCGAACAGGGATGGAACAGATCCCGGTCAACTACTCCCTGGTACCACATAAGGAGGTCAGAGACCCTGTACTATTGATTCTGGTTCCGACCCTGGGGCATCCATTGAGTTTGGTGCCGATGAGGGCAATGCCAGCGCCGGTTGATTCTGCACTGGTGGTATTTGAGGCGGCAACAGACCTTTTCTGCCTTTCTGTCCTGGTCTTGCCCTGGGTCCAGGACTTTTCCAAGACTTTGTGTTTTATAGCCCTGGTGGCTGGACAGGCTCCTGAACCTGTGAGTGTTGGCACTCTAACCGGATGTTTACCTTCCACAGTGAGTGGAAGTGGGGCTGGTGCCAGGCTCAGTGCACTGGAAAAGTCTTCAGCATCCCTGCAACTAGCGCTGCCAATGTTACTGTGGCACCATCATTTACTTCGGTACCACTGCTGACTTGGTGTAAGGATCTGGGGACTAGAGTCTGGAACAGCTGATATTCCCACTGGGAGGCCATGCAGAGGCACAGCCAGGGAGCACCGTGGAGAGTAGGTCCTGCAGGAAGTGCTGCCCAAGAGACCCAGAGTGACAGTACCCTGCAGCCCTCTGATTGGCCAAACACCCTCTTTAACCCCAACGGTTGCCCCAGGAAGTTGTCTGGGCAATCACACAGACTGCAATTTGCTGCAACACTAGACTTTGTTTGATCTCCGGTCTTCGACTCCAGCCTGACTCTGACTCATGCCATTCCACGAACTCCTGCTCGGCAACTACTGTCCTTGGTGGGCAGACCTCAGCCCAGTTGTGACCAGTAGGCAATACTGCCTACGCTCCAGTCCCTTACACTTTGGGATCAACGCTGGTACCAGTACCAGAAACAACGAAGGTATACTCGATGCCCCCAGTACCATTTCCTCCATCGGCACCAACTCCCTCATCATTCTGGGCTATGGACAAGTCAGAACAGTTGGTCGCAACCTCGGGGCTAGCTCCACCTTTACCCTCTGAAGCCTGGGACTCTTAGATCCCAACCTGGATGCCGTTCTCCTCTCATTCTCCATCACTTGACCTGCATCGGGGCCATTCATGGAGTGCTATGGGTACCAGGATTGGCACTCGTCTCTCGGTCAGGGTGGGAGCCCTTGACTTGGCACCTAGTGGTCACCAATGCCCTATCCATACCAGTGGCCTCCATGGGATGCTCCTCGTCTCACTGTCTAAGCCGAGATCTCCGGGCACATCTGTGGTGGTGACCATTGATCTGATTCAGGCCCAGGCACTGGGGAGCCTTCCCCTTGCGGCACCTCTAGAGTCATCCTGTCCAGGTCAGTTAGTCCAAGAGCAAAATCTGGCTCTGGCACAATTAACTGCTTCATCTTTATCCCCAGATGATTCGGCGCTGCCTGGCTCTTCCTCCCCTTTGCTTCTGGAGGATTTCAGGGCATACCAGGACTTTTTGTGGCACATGGATTTTTCTCTAGGTATCCAAGCAGAGTTCCTGCAGAAGAACACCCACAAATTACTGGATATCCTGCAGCCATCTGCCACTGGGGGTGTCGCCCTCCCTATTAATGATGATGTAATGTCCTGGGTCTTGAACTCAGGCCTGGGAGTCTCCAGACAGCTGCCACATCCTGGCCTTCACCCAATGGCTACTGAAACCTGGTGGGCTGAGAACTGATAGGGCTGTAGCCCCAGCCAAGGCACCACCCATGGGAGTTCTGATTGGAGGATCGCCCGGCTCAACTGACTGGTCCAACTATGCTATTTAAGCCAGGAGGAGGAACAGGTGCTTTCCTGTTGTGGCTGCATTGGACCCTGCTTCTTCCTGCCTCTTGCACCCAACCCTATTCCTGGTTCCTGCTGTGCTCCTGGCTCCCTCCTTACCCCCGCCTTCACTCCTGTTCCGTGCTTGATCCTTACCTCTCCTCCTGCCCTTACGCCTCACCTCCGATCTTCAGCTACCAGTCCTGGCTCTGACCCTGGCTTCTGACTTCTGACCGTGACTCTGGCTTTACCCCAATGGCTCTGGTAACTGGCAGTTGACTCTGGTGCTGACCCTTGTCTTAGTTCCCTAACCTGGATGCCTGCTCTGCCCACTAGACCTGACTCCTGCTCTGACTGCTAGGCCCGACTGCCTACATCTTGGTCTCTGATGGCTGTGCTCCTTGAGCCTGCTGGAGCACACTGGCTTTGGTACCACTTGCAGCAAAGTGCATGGAAAAGTGCTCCTTCATTCTAGTGCAGGGATCTGAGAGCTTTTACTCCCATACATCCCCAAATTCTCTAGTTGTAACCTCAGTGAACAATAGAGCCCAGCAGGGCAGGTTTAAGTCCACTACCAAGGGTAAGGACACTGAATGAATGGATCTGATGGGTAGAAAGATTTCTAGCCTTCTATCTGGACAGGACTAAACCGTTTCATGCTTTGCCTCTCTTTGCCTCATATGCAGATCATATGACCATGTCAAGTACTCTCTTCACAGACGATCTTTAAATGGATGAAATCCTGTATCAAGACTGCATATGAGATAGCTTTGGCTATGGTCCCCCTCCCCTCAGCAGGTGTGAGCTCATTCTATGAGAGCGCAAGCAACAGCAGGAGTTTTCCTAAGTAACCTCTCAATACTGGACATTGGCAGGGCGGCTACATGGTTGTCCATACATACATTTATGAACCAGTATGTCATTACCGCATCTTCCATGGTGGATGCAAGTTTTGGTAGGGCATCCTTGTTTGGGTAGACTCTGAGACCTGTCTCCTGGGGTGAGTACTGCTTGTGAGTCACCTAAGTGGAATACATGGCTGCATCTTCTTAAAGAAAAAGCAATGGTTACTTACTGAACCTGGTTCTTCAAGATGTGGTGCAGATGTGTATTCCACAGTCCACCCTCCATCCTCTGTGTGTGTTTAGTGCGAAGGAACTGATGGGAGTCGAGGCAGTACAACCTTTCATAGCCAGGGAATGGACTATGGCAATGCGGCATGAACACCGCTCCTCTATAGGTACTACTAGGCAAATCCACACCCAAGAGGAATACACATCTTCATCGTATCTTGAAGAATCACAGTTCCATAAGTAACCATTTCTTTCTAGCCTTCATTAAGAGCACTTTGTACTTGGCTACTCTGCCTAGCATTTTCCTTCATTGTACATCTACTAGACTTCAGAGAGGCAGAGTTGAAATTCTGCGATTTCTCTGTGAACTATTCCACCTTTCCTTGAGTTACGCCCAATACAAAGTTTAATTTTCTTTTTTTACAACAGATCTTTTTCTTTGGCGCCAACAGAATGTAAACGCTCCCAAGATATATTATTCTCCCAGTTCAGTGTAGTACGTGGTGCCTTTGAATCAGTAATAACCTTCAGCCTTAATCTTTCTTATCTGTTTTAGCAGATTCTTGACCAGCCTAACTTTTTATTCTCTGCTGAAATTAACTGACTCTATATGACTCTGTACTCAGCTTGTCGTCAAGGTGCACATGAATGATAACAGTACTAAGTCCCTGATGGTGGATGAACGACAGGTGGCACGAGATGTTTTAGACAACCTCTTTGAGAAAACCCACTGTGACTGCAATGTGGATTGGTGTCTGTATGAAATATACCCAGAACTACAAATTGGTAAGTTTCATAGGGCAGAGAGCCTATCTGAGCTAATAGTATGTTTGTTTGTTCTACGGTACTGATAATTATTAAAAGTGAGACTATACTTTTGAGTTTTTCCTGCCCGAGTATCCATTTATGGGCTCTCTCTGTGTTGGAGGCATCACTGTTGAAGCAGTCTGTCTGAATTGTAGGGATGTGAGCACTGCCTGCTGTCAAAGTGATGCAGAAAGTACCAGTCCACCCCGTAGGTGGAACTTTGTGGTGTGGTGATGTACTGAGCCTCTGTCACTCTGGGGGAATGTATCTCCCACCCCTCAGTGCAGCAGACCATGGAGACTCCCTGTTAATGGCCGTTTTCATTATTCAAATTTTACACACACACAAAATGAACCAGTTGAATGATTATACAAAAAACCCCAGCTAAAGTCTTAGAAGAGAGAGTACAGTGGTGGAGTGCTATTGGCCAGAGTGATCTTGCTTGGGCCAACTAGTGCTGTAATTAAGCAAACATTTCTGAGCAGCATGTCAGTCATTTCTGATGTGCTTCACCTGTGGCTGTTTTTTTACGTACAGGTCATGTACGCTATAGTGCTCCTCTTCTCCAGTAGGGCTGCCACTCAGCTGGTGGTGCCTCATGACCCAAGGAGTAACATGCCTGCTACGGCTGGCTTCTGAGCCCCTAGGGGACAGCTGGGTAAGAATTCACATGCTGTTTGGTACAATTTGATCAATGTGGTTTCAAAGAGGCCTCGAGGCCTGAATGGGATGGAAGGTTCTTTCCCTCTGGACTATCACAAATGTCTGTCTCTGGGCCATGTTCAAAATATATTAATGAAGAAAGAAATACTGCCATGACCTTCTCCCTGTGCGGCACTGGCCTGGAGAAATTGCAAACTGAAAATGGCCCTTAGAACGGTAATTGTATAAACTCACCTGGCCATAATATCCCAATGCAGATTTGAAAACGTACTAAGAAAGTTAACATCAAGCTCATGACCAAAAAGTCCCAGGAATAATTATTCTTCTACAATATAAATCAGATGTGGTGAATGGTTAGAAAAGAGTCTGGGTGCCTCTGAACATGGAGATATTCATCTACTGGTGGGAGTGGCAGATACAGTAATTGCCTATCTACTCTTTCTACCCCATTAAGATGATACATGAAGCAATATTGCCACCTTCTCCTGTACCTGCTTATCTGAACTAAAGAGAGACTGGAAATGGCACAAGAAATGGCACAGACATCACTTTGAATAATTTTAGAGTGTTTCCTTGCTTTGGGAAGTTGCTCTCTCTGGTCTGGTCTAACCTGGATAGAAATCCCTGAACACTGGATGATAGCATAGGGCCAAATTCTTTCCTGAACCACTGTAACCATTGGACCATGGCATTTACCTGTGTGTTTATATGATCTGAAATGCCATTTTGAATCCCCTGTCTTACAGCCAGAGGCAGAGGATATAGGGGAAATCACAGGGGAAGAAATTGGGGTTGGTGTTCAGACGTTTTAAAGAAATAGAAATTATTTGTTGTATCGTAGCAATCAGAAGTTCCAGCTGTATTTAGAGCCCCATCATTTTTGGCACTTAAGATCTTACAATTTAAGTAGAAGGACAGAAACTGGCTGGGAAAATGACTTGCCCAAGGTCATACAGCAGGTCAGTGGCAGAGGCAGGAATAGTGTTGAAGTCTCCTGAATCTCACTGCCCTGCCCTATCTTCTGGACCAAATGAGCTGGATATAAAGTTTATTCATTTGTAGAAAGGTATTTTGGGTAGGGTGGAGCAGTATGTGTCAGGAGGTCTTCTGTTTCCGCTGGTGTGAAAAATACTGTAGCAGAAAGAGATTTCGTTAATTCTCTTCAAATGTTTTAAAATGCAGTCTGCTGTTTATTCCTCCTTGTACATTTGTTCACAGGATTAAAATAGCACCATTAACATTCTTATTAAGCAGACTTACTGGATACAACAGACTTCCATCAGCAAATGACACTTCATTGAACCCAAAATGCTTCACAGAAACATCTTGAGTTCGGTAAACTCTCAGTGAACCAGGCAGGTTCCCATAACCTGCCAGCTTGCACAGCTTCCAACGAGCCCAGTCTTCCAGGGTCCACGGCTCTGGGGCGGCCCTGCCATGCCAGGCTAGGATCCCTGTCGTGGAGCCAGAAGCCAGCCCTGGGATGAACCCTGGCTCCAACTGAGGCTCAGCTTACAGCTCCACAGATAGCCTGGGGACAGGTTCCTAGGGTCTGCAGCTCTGGAGCATCCCTGCCCTGTGGACTGCCTGGGATCAGGGACTCCAGGGCTCAAGACTCCTGACCCAGCTGGCTTCCCAGGATGCCAGCCCAGGAACCAACAAGACTGGGAGTCTGGGAAGCTGGGGGGTACCCAACCCAGAGCAGTCTGCATGGTGGGGGCAGCCCTGGGGGACCTGGCAGCTGCTGAGTGACAATGACATTCTGGTAAGTTTCACACTCCTATTTTCATTCAGCAGCTGTCAGATTCTCAGGGAACAAAGCAGTTTTTTTCAGGATTTCTGTTTCATGGGAAATTTAAAAAAAAATCATTTATTTATTTTATTTTTCCCTGAATTTCCCATGAACTGGAATTCCCATGTTTTGGCCAGCTCTAATCTTAACATTTCTACAAAGAAACTATACTCTTCTACGTCATTTCCCTGCATGAGAGTTCTAGTATATCCTTTTTTAATATTTCTTTGAGTAGCAAGCCCAAGAAGCCAATGTTTCAGATTAGTGAGTAGATATTCTGAAAAAAGTCCAAGCTATTTCTATATCAGAATCAGGGCCGGCTCCAGGCACCAGCTTAACAAGCAGGTGCTTGGGGCGGCCAAGGGAGAGGGGCGGCACCTGCGGTAATTCGGGGGCGGCAGGTCCCTCACTCCCTCTAGGAGCGAAGGACCTGCCGCTGAACTGCCGCCGCCGATCGCGGCTTTTTTTTTTTTTTTTTTTCCAATTGCCGCCCCAATTTTTGCTTGGGGCGGCAGAAATGCTGGAGCCGGCCCTGATCAGAACATCTTTGGTAGAGTACTGTACATATGTTTTTATCATACAAGTTATGTGGTTATGTAAATCAAATATCTATTCTTTCAGATAAATTGCATATTGAAAAATGTCATGAAGGTTTTCTGTGGCTTTAGTGTGGTACAACATTGGGCTGTATTTTGCAACAGAGCAATTTAACCACATGAACTTGTACCCTAGTTTAGAGTCAACTGTATTCTTCTGTACTGTCATTGTGGCTGGGATTACTGTTAGAGCCACTGTTTTGAAAGTTATTTCCAAGTTACATTAATAGCTTTTAGGGCACAATTTAACCTTCTGTTCCTTACCTGTAATAATACAGTGGTTGATATTGTCAGTGGCTTTATTAAAAGTATTACAGAGCTTTGTGTTGCTGAGGAACAGCTGAGTACATTGAGACAGGCTCCCCAGCTGAGCCTCTGTCACATCTGAAAGCACACAGTTGTTAAATTGTCAGACTATATAGTACCCTTCCATTTGAGGGAGTCTCAGAAGGGTATGAAACACTAGAAAAGGCCATCAGACTGTGCTTCCTCATCTCCTCCCACATCAGTGCAGTCCAAATTGTCTGAAGAGTGTGGTCACCAATGGCTATTGAAAGTAGAGCAAGAGTGCTCTTGGGAAACCTGCAGAGGTGTGCTGCACCCTTACTTAGCTGCTCATGGACAAGGGTGCCCGTGCGCTTCCAGTGGCAAAGCATTTGCACCACTCCTTGCAGTGTCCGTTTAGAGATGTAGAAAGACAACATCAGCAATCAGAGCTTTGGAAACAAGGATAAAAGGCTTGTGCAGGGCATGACAAGTTAATGCTGGCTCTGCAGCCATTAATCTATGTTCAGTTTCACAGCTAGCTTCATTATAAAACACACTACACAGAGCAGCTGTACTGACTACATCCCCCACCTGGCTAGCCGTGCCCCCTAACACATGTGCTGTATCCTACACATGGAGCTAGCACCAACGGGATGCCACAGCTACATACTACAGAGTTGCCTTTCCCTTTCATACCCCACCATTTTCATGAGGCTTGGCTCCCGTCTCTGCACTGGAAGGGACTGCAGGGCTCTGACCGATAATGGTTATATTCCGAGACAGGACTTTCTGTCTGCTGCCTCTGGAGTGCGTGTTTATCTTATACTGGCCTTTCTTGTCCCTGTAGAAAGGTTTTTTGAAGACCATGAAAATGTTATCGAAATCTTATCAGACTGGACCCGGGACAGTGAAAATAAGGTTCTGTTTTTGGAAAAAAATGAAAAATATGCTGTGTTCAAAAATCCCCAGGTAAGGTAATGTGATATTGGCAAAATACTTTAAAATGATATGGATTAGTTTACGCTATGCCTGCTAGAGGTTTTATTGGCTTTAGTTCTGCCAGTTCTAAATGAGAAAAAACAAATCTGTGGTTTCAGTAACCAGGAAAAAAAACACAAGAGAGCTTTTCCTCTGTAGTATATTCGTAGGCCTTGTCTACACTGCTAAAAATGAGACCTTCAATTCCCCACTTATGTAGCTCCACTGGGGGGAGCAATGGTGAAAGCTATTGTGTAAACACAGGGCTCAGATGTAAAGATGATTGCAAATCAGAAACAGTGTTTGAACACAAGACCATCAGCACTGCAGCATGGACCTCTACAACTTGAGCTAAAGGAGAAGCTCCATTAGCTGGTACTAGTAGTAGGCTGTTCTCCTCTGTGGATCAGCCACTAGAGAGGAACATGACACAGTTCACATGCAGGTTATGTAAGCACTTACAATAACTTATTAAACATGCTTCTAAACTATTAAACATGCCTTCATCTAAAGATTAATGGGGTTATTATATTTTTTGGGGGAAGGATGTTATCCCTTACACTTTTGCCACCTACATGCTATCCAGCTAATGCTAGCAGCCATTGACCAAAGTTAGTGAGTCATACAATATAAGTCCTTTCCAGCATTTATCCGTAGCTTTGTTTCTATAATATACTTTTAAAAACACTTACAAAATAGGGCTTTCATCTTCAGATCTCCACTCTTTCATGAGGACGTGCACATCATCACGTTCACCCATTTGTGATATAATTTACTGTGCAATGGAAATCACATTAAGAGGCTGCTCCATGAAACTGCAGCAGTGACTCAGTTATTGAGATGGAAGGTCAGAAGCCCATGACTAAAGGCTGGAACATTAACACATATTGGGTTGCATGCACACAAAGAAGAAGACCTTAACATCTGAAAGACTGAAATCACTCTGTAATGCAGCTGCAATGATGCTAGGCTGACCTTCTGGGGGAAAACTGTGTGTGTTAATAAAAAAAAAAAAAAAAAAAAAAAAAAGCTAGCTGGCATTGACACTAAAATTCAAAGAGCCTAGAGAATAATAATTACCTGAGGAAGACAGTAATATGGGAGGGAAAAAACCCTCCTGGAAATGCTTTTGTTTCATACATTTGGGTTAGATCATTCCCCCAGGGCAGCTGATGTTAAACTCATAAACCCAAATGTTAATCTCTTGTTTTTGAAACAGTCTCTGGTCTTGATTCTTCTCTTCTAACTGTTTTGATCTCCTGATTTGCACTGCTGTAAATGAGAAAGAATCAGGCCCTGTGGATCACATTGTGCACATTCCCTTTTGGTTTTGTAAAACTAATTGAAAGTATTTACACAATGGGCTTCAAATAGTAGTTGCTCTATCAGGACCGGCTCCTGGGTTTTTGCCGCCCCAAGCGGCGGAAAAAAAAAAAAAAGCCACGATCGCGATCGGTGGCAATTTGGCGATAGCTCCACCGTGCCGCTTTCTTCTTCGGCGGCAGGTCCTTCCCTCTGAGAGGGGGACCCGCCGCGGAAGAGCCTGACGTGCCACCCCTTCCCCTTGGCCGCCCCAAGCACCTACTTGCTGAGCTGGTGCCTGGAGCCGGCCCTGTGCTCTATGTTTCTGTTCTACTACCACTGATAAGCTAGTGGAGACAGCTATACCTATGAGAGCCCTATGAGTTGGTTCCTGTATCCTGAATGTATGGACTCCCTGTTTCTGTCCAAGGGATGATATATTAGGGGTTAAACTCGAACAGCGATGCTAAAACTAAAAGTAAAATTAAGAGGTGGTGTAAGAATTCCAAATAACTTAATAACCATGAAGAATTCCATGCATGAATATCTATGTCCAGAGAAGGTGGTGTGACTGTAGCAGGCAAAAGTCCACTTAAGGGACACTGAACTGCAAATTTAGTTCATTAAAGTTTAATAGTTTCAGGTAGGTACTACACCTGTCCCTCTGCTAATGCCTGTGGCTTTACAATCTGATTCCTATTTTTTAAATTTGTTTTTCTCTCCTCTGCTGCCATGTGAAAGACCCACACAAACGAGTGAAATTGACTATACACTGAGTGCAGTCAAATGCACAAGCAAACAGAAAATAGAGAAGTGTTTTTGCCCGATACCTGCTGTTAGTTGTTATATGTCCCAATAGCAGGTAAGAATGTTTTAGACGGGAGCATGATTTTTAAATTGACAGTGTCCCTCAAACAAATGCTTATTTTCCTGGGATCATAACACAAGAACAGACTTTATACAATTTAATTGTTTCGTTTACATACTATTTTTAGGCACTTGCATTCCTATTGCTGCTTTTTTCTTAGAGGAATTTCATATTTATGAATCTTTCTCACTTACCACCTGTTCTTCCATTCGCTAACAGAAGTGGAGGAGAGTCTATCCTAGAATATAGAAGATGGGCTGCAGTAACTTTATTAAACAATTTGATGGAAGCCAAGTTTGAAGATTAGTTTCTTGGCCCCTACTTAGCTTTGATTTTAGCTGCTGATGGCTCCTCCAGATTCGTGTTCGTGATCTTTGAAGTGATAGGGCTGTGCAGATACAGTCTGATATAGAATTATGAAAAACACAATCTGCACTACAGCTCATCATTGCTTTAGCATACCGTCAATATGACTTGAACATACAGACCAGATACAGTAGCAGGGAGTTGCTGAACACAGATTTATTTTAATTCATTTTGTGCCTATAGTTTAAGTTGCCTTTATGTTATATAAGTAGCTCATTCTAAAAAGGACTTTGGCCATCTCTTAGTCTGGCCCTGCATTTTGGAAAGTCTGACCAAAACAGTCCAGCCATTTTCAAGTGAGTAAGATTTTGTGCTATCAAAGACAAAAAACAAAAGCCACTTTTGTTAATATTAAAAATAATGTTACAGTCTTTTTTTTGAACAGCTCTAATGTCTCTGATTTTGGTACAGACTTCTCATTTGGTATAGAACTAATCCCTACGTTAGCCGTACACCATTTTGTGGACTGGGGAAAATCCATTTAGATTTGGTTGATTTTGTAATGGTTTAAAGGCTATCTTGTGCTCTCCCTTGCATTTTTTTTAAAGCCAACAAAGATTGCTTAACTTTCTGTTGGCACTGCACATAGGTAATTTCTGATTTCTCATCACTATCTTGGCTATGCATTTGCATGGCTATGAGGGTGGAGGGCAATTTGTCAGTTCATATGCCGGTGTGTGTAGAAGAACTTTCGGGAGCATAGACCTTTTGGAACCTTGCCTCATTCCCTCCCGTGTTCAGTGATGTATAGGTTGATGTGGCCTTGCTTCACTGAGTGGGCATCTTGTGCAGGATACAGCATTCTATATGACAGAATTGATTTCTTTTATCTTTCTTTGGTGGGGGGGGGGGACTGGGCTGTTATATCAAAAATAACTACTGTATTACATGAACACAAAGGCTTCAAAAAGCAGAATCTGAAAGTTGGGGGGGGGCAAAGTTAATGTTACCTGAATACCGTAACTCTGCCCCCTTATGTACATGCATTATGATGCAGTCTGTAATTATGACCATTTTCTATTTTATTTTATTTTATTTTATTTATTTATTTATTTATTTATTTTGCAGAAAACTCACACAGTGATTCAGAGAATCCTTGCCTCATTCAGTTGACAGTTTGGATGATGGGCAGTTAATGAGGTATAGATCCATTCATTGAACTACTGCACCCCATCCATTCTGTGCACTGGTGGCTGCAGGGATCCTCTGGAAATATACTGTAATCAATAACTGTTCCCCTGCACAAGGGGCCTGAACTAAAGTCATTCAGGCACCCTTAGCAGTGGCATTTCCTGACTTTTGAGAGCTTCGCTTTGCAACTGTAATACTCTTTTAACGTAGTTTAAGCAAAAATTTATATATTATAACAGGAAAGACACTCATGCAACCTGTTCGTTGCTTTGTATCGACAAGTAGCTGCCACGTTGCACTCTAGATGGAGTTGCGCTTCTGTGGTGGGTGAAAAGTGGATGAAAGGCCCTATAGAAAGATTATTGCTTGTAACAAAATCTATTTACAAATACCAAGAACCTGGCACACAGACTTCAGGGAATTAGAGCACAAGAGCCAGGGATATTGTTTCTGCCATATTCAAAGTTCAGTCTGTTTCCATAGCACTATTGGTGTGCATAACGCTATTCAGCATCATCTTCTATGTAGCTGAAGCTCATAGTGCTTATACACTAGAGAGAAAATGATGGTAGTGCAGTTCCCTCCTCTTCCTCCCCCCCACCGCCAGCACCGCCAGAGAACACATAATAACCCTAAACCGGCATGTTCTGCACAGCTCCTGTGACTTTGAAGACCATAAATACAAAGCACATGGTGAACCTAAGCTGGCCAGAGAACCCCTTTGAGAATTCCTCGTGTGTAGGAGGAGTTTCCGCTGGTATGAAGAAGGCGGAGCCAGTGTAACCGCTATCTCTGCTAACTCTGTCACTGCACTGCCCAGCATGGGGAGAGAGGGAGGGGACATGGTACAGTGAAGCTCCGGACACACCCCATTTTCCACTGGCACAACGTCCTTTAGGGAAGTTACACTAGTGGCACATGTTAATGCTCCCCCCCCCCCCCACCCCACAGCATTAGATAGCTCCGAAGCCAGGCACAGCAGAATCAGGGAGCCCCACTTGGCTCCCTAGCAGCCTCTGTTCTTGAGCTCTCTCTGGGCACAGCGGAGAATTCATCCCAGAAAGTTAGGCCCAAAAATCTGATAATCTCTCTCTTCAGAAGCAAAGATCCTTAAACAAACAAGCAGCCATTCAAATGCAAGTGCAAATACATGATTCATTTGCTTTTAATACTACTTTCAAAGTTGTTGTTCTTGTATTGTATTCCCAGAGAATCACTCCATCTGTTAAGGAGTCTCAGTTCCCTACCACAGACAGACATATCCTCCTTTGCAAACAAGAGATATATTCATGCTTGGGAGGTTTGTGTGTATATGGAGAGAGGTCTCCAGCAAATCCAGGCAGCATTCACATTAATGGCCTGACTCTCCCAACCCTGAAACACTTCTCCCCAGGGTTTTGCAGGAGGGAAACAGTTTGTCTTTTAATATGACCTTTGACTATTGGACTTGGAATGACCTCTTGTGGACACATGTGGTCCCCTAGCACATGATGAATGGCATTCTGATCAATGGTAGACCACACAGTGATACAGATGTAGCAAGTGCAGTATGCAGTCTCCTCCCCTGGGCCTAATCCATTGAAAGATAATAAAGGTCAGATATTGTCAGATTTCAGGAATAGAGGGGACATACAAGAGGTGAACCATAATAAATGAAATCCATGTTGGCAAGGGAAAGATGAAATGATACATCTGTGTAGCATAGGATTGGGTGGCAAAACACTCCTGCACTGACAAAAAGCAGCCTTATTCGTGATGCCACCTGGTTGTCATTACTGAAATTCTCTCTCTACCACTGACTGTAGGCACAGGGTGGTCTGTTTTTCCTAAATAGATGCCAGATGCTCTAATGTAAATCACGCATAGTCAGAGGACCTTTGTGGTCTCATTAAGGCCATCAGCAGTCATTCCGAATCTGCGCATTGGTAGCTACACCAGGGCCAGGTTGTGACAATCCAGGGCCCTAACCACACATCAGGGTTTCCTATGGCCCCTTCCCTGCTGAGCTGATAGTGGCAAAGGCCCTCACACTAGAGCCTTTTCCTGAGTTAGTGGGGTCCTCCTACAGCTCTGTGTTGGTCCAGAGAAGGAGGAAGCTTCAATTTACCCAACAATCTAACTTTGTGTGGACTACAGTCCATCCTACCTGAAGGGGAACCCCACCCAGCCAAGCAAAGTCGTAATGGGACTTGTTCTGCTATATTCCCTGCATGCTTTTCAAAGTTTCCCCATTTGTGTGCAGGGGCTCCTGCCAACATCAATGCAGCAGAGCCATGATTGCATGGCACCACAGAGTTCTCTGCTCAGAGCAGGAGGAGGTGTCTGATTAGCAACTGCACTGAGACGAATGTGGTACTTCACCTCATCAGAGCTGTTGTTTCAGGCTATCTGCAGACTTAGGCAGGCATCACTGCACCAGCTAAGCTCAGGACACATTTTCAAGGCTTTTTTTTACAACCAAGAGGGCTAGAAATACATTTATTTCCAAATGAAAGCAGAGATGCCAATATAATCATGGGATTCCAGGAGCTGTGGCCCTAGACCAGTGTTTGGCAACCTGCAGCCCACAGGCCGCACGCGGCTCATCAGGGTAATCCACTGGCGGGCCACCAGACAGTTTGTTTACATTTGCATGGCTGCCCGCAGCTCCCAGTGGCTGTGGTTCACTGTTCCCGGCCGCGGTTCGCTGTTCCTGGCCAGGAAGCGGCGGCCAGCATGTCCTTGTGGCCTGTGCTGCTTCCCGCAGTTCCCATTGGCCTGGAACAGCAAACCACAGCCACTGGGAGCTGTGGCGGCCATGCAAATGTAAATAAACTGTCTGGTGCCCGCCAACAGATTACCCTGATGGGCCGCATGTAGCCTGCGGGCCGCAGGTTACCCACCACTGCCCTAGACCCATGTATTTACCTTAATCTAGCCCTGGACTATGAACTACAGATTAGCCATGTGCTCAGGCAGCTAGTAGCCAGTCTAGTCTTTCCTACTTCTGGGAATCCTGAGTCTGAGTTCCATTTTGTTTCTAGCAGAAAACAGCTCAGTTTTGAATGTTCATTGTTTGATCGTTGCTGTGGCCATGGCAGGAGCGTAGGGCGAAGTGCGGCTGTTGGTGCTTTTAGGCTTGCCTGTTTGACACTGTGCATTTGAAGGTCACTTTTTTTAAAATAAGTGTTGCTCCAGGGGTCTCCCTGAAAAAATAAACCGTCTTGAACAAGCCCTGCTCTCCCACAAAGCTGCTGTGCAAAACGCTGCTTGAGGAGGAAGATGTGGTTACATGGTCATGTGGTTACATGGGTTCTTCAATTGCTCTCTGTGCTGCCTGGTGGCAGTAGTCTCCAATTAGCTGCTTGCACATGAAGGTGGAGTTCGGTTACATTTTCTGGTATAACCATAACATGTTCCTCCTTTAACTGGGAAATGTTACCAAAAGAGAAACAAGACATTGCAGATCCATGACACATTTTGGCCTTTGTTGATTTCTAGGACAAATCTGCATGTAAATATGTCATCTGACTTTCAGAGCTCTTGAGGACACACAAGTCTCACTGAAGTCAATGGGAACTGTTGGTGGGTTTTGGGGGAGAAGAGAAAAGAGGGGAAAAAATCACACTCTTTACGCTGGATTTAGGAGAGTAATTTTAGGTAGCCAGCTTTCAAAAAATGTGGCAGAATTCTTCCTGGATGAAACAGGTTTTGTTTGCAGGATAGGGGCCATAAAGCAAACAATTAACCTTATTCATAATTCAACCAAAGCCAAAGGGACTATTTACAAACATCAAGTTATTTTCCTACTTTGGTCCCAAGCCAGCAGACCTTTAGAGTTAGAAGCTGCCAACAGATTTGGGCCTTGGTTTTTACCGGAGCATGATCCTGACCTTCACAACTGCAGATACAGTTTTGAGTCTACAGTTAAATGTGGGTGCAACTGTACCCCTTCAGACAGCACAGCGACATTGTCTGGAGGTGCAGGTAGGCTTCTGAATGGGTGCAATTGCAGGTGAGGATACTTGCACCCACAGCGCTGGAGGCATTGTTTCAAAGTTTAGGCCCAAGTCTCAAACAATGAGTTTGATGCTAGGTGTGGTGGTGTACACGCAGTGTCTGTCAACAAGAATGCAAAATTACCCCTTGGCCTTCAAATGACTCCTTGGACAAAAAATACTTTCTTGCATGGTGAAATAATGCAACATACAAATGCAGAAATAAGGAACTCTGTAAAATCTACTGTGTCCAAACACTTGTTATTAAATAATAAAGAACTGTGGCACATGCACAGCTCAATTTCTGAAGCAATGCACACCATAAAAATTGATTGCTAGAAAATTATGCATTCAGTTCTTGGCACTACATTTTTCTTCATCATGTACTAATCTGCTGCATAATCCTCAATTATGTTCTGTAACACCCATCTCTAGGAATCTAGGATGTTGTTCAAATTGAAAAAATAAAATCAAACCCACTGACCCAGAATAGAAGCCAAACAAAATCAAGAATTGAGCCACGTTTTTTTGAAGTAAGGTGTTGGGGTGGGGGGTGTTGGTATGCAGGGCCGGCCCCAAGCAGCCAAAAAAAAAGCCGCGATCGCGATCTGCTGCGGCAATTCGGCGGAAGGTCCTTCGCTCCGAGCGGGAGTGAGGGACCGTCCGCCGAATTGACGCCGAATAGCTGGACCTGCTGCCCCTCTCCGGAGTGGTCGCCCCAAGCACCTGCTTGCCAAGCTGGTGCCTGGAGCCGGCCCTGGGTGTATGTATATGGGCAAAACGAATTTTAGATTGAGAAACTGACGTATAAACTCCAATAGGCAGCTTTAGTGAAGGTTTCCTGTAGTGAGATTTGAAGAGCAATACTTGGATACCTGCCTCTCATACCATCTAGCTCAGTGCACAATATAGAACGGCTGAATAATGATGTAATCTGGTCATTTATATTCTTTGTCTTTTCTGTTCAACATCAACCTCGTGTATTTTAATCAGAATTTCTACCTGGCAAACAAAGGAAAAAATGAAGGCAAGGAAATGAATGAGAAAAACAAAGAGTTTCTCCTGGAGGTAAGCCAGCGATGCCAGTGCTGATGCAGCAGAGTGCCTCAGCCTACATCTGCTCTTAGCAGCAGTGCTTAGTTCTTTGTTTGCTAATGCGTAACAGGAAGTTCTGTGTTTGTTATTATCAGCTTTGTGTTTGGCTGTGTAGAAAGCTATTCAACTTCATCTGCAGCTCACCACTGAAAGCATAGACCAGGGATGGCCAACCTGTGTCTCCGGAGCCACATGCGGCTCTTCAGACGTTAATATGCGGCTCCTTGTATAGGCACCAACTCCGGGGCTGGAGCTACAGGCACCAACTTTCTAATGTGTCGGGGGGGATGCTCACTGCTCAACTCCTGGCTCTGCCACAGGCCCTGCCCCCACACCACCCCTTCCTGCCCCCTCCCCTGAGCCTGCCATGCCCTCGCTCCTCCCACCCCTCCCACTCACAGCCTCCTGCATGCCACAAAACAGCTGATCAGGAGGTGTGGGGAGGGAGGGAGAGGCGCTGATTGGTGGAGCTGCTGGTGGGTGGGAGGTGCTGGGGAGCGGTGGCGGTGGGGAGCTGATGGGGGGGCTGCTGATGTATTACTGTGGCTCTTTGGCAATGTACATTGGTAAATTCTGGCTCCTTCTCAGGCTCAGGTTGGCCACCCCTGGCATAGACTCTACTTCGTGTTATATTTTTATTATAAAACATAGTGCAGATAATTCCTTTCTTCTGTTAGGTGCCAGTCCTACAAATATTTACACGTGTGCTTAGCTTTTTTCTACAGTGAATAGTCCCACTGATTTCAGTTAAGTGAAGCACCTGCTTCAGTGTTTACAGGACTGGGGCCTGAACAAGGACGGCAGGAGATTAGGAGCATTGCACTTTCACAGTCCTCTGAAGAGGCACCTGCAATCATGGTTCATCTTAGCTCTGACATTGTTGCAGAAATGCTTTGCTTGCAAGATCCCAGATAGAGCATTACCAATAGTCTAAAACACTCCTGGGCTAGCATCAGATTGGCTTATTATTTTTTAAATCATTAAGACTGATCAATAATGATAATAATGAAATAATTAGTTGCTTTTCTTTCCAGTTAAAGTAAGTAAATTCCTCCCCCCAGTTTTTGTTTCATGTACTACATGCTGGGTTGTACCATGAAAGGACTCCATGCTTGTAAAACTAAACTATCTCTTTTAAAGAGAACTATTCACAGAGATGCTGCCGCAAGCACTCAAGCCACATGCATACAGACTAACTTCCTGATTCCTCTTCCAAACTCTTCCAATCTGCAACGTGAGTTCCTCCTTCCAAGTTCCATGCAGGTTGCTACAGTTACTAGTGTTAGTTCTGCAGCCAGCTTATACAAGCAGCCTTTGGATTTGATTCCAGTTTAAGCCTGCTTATCTTCTGACCCTTCTTCTTGAAAGTTCAGTATGCCAGTCTACTGTGATGAGAGAGAGAAATCTAGACTTATAACAAACAAACGATGATCACAGAACTAAGGGAATGAAAAAAACCTTTTGTTTTGTGCGAGCATTTTGGCTTTGATGCAAGTACAGGAAGAGGATAATCTACACTCAGATGCCTGGGGATTCCCACTTTCGAATTAGTGCTTGATAACAACGCCACCAATATCAGCAAGCAGAGAGCTGTCCATAGTAACTTCTACATGAGAAAATAAAGTATGTTGACATTAGAGATTACCCTGAGTGTTCTACACCTCATAACAGGAGCTCTTTCAGGGCCAACAATAACATGTATTTGTTCACATGGTTTGTGAATGCTGGTATGTGCTTAAAAATAAGTATTAATAAAAATCTCTCATCTTTGATTTTATTTTAAAGTTCTTGGTGCCTTTAGGAGCAGTTTTTAGGGTATTAAGTATTTCCCTAAACAACCTAGAGATGTTGCAATAGTCAAAAACCCAGGCATGTGAGAATAATGATGCCAAGCATTTTATTCTATCTTCCTCAGCAGAAAATGCTTTCTCTGGTTAAAGTCTTTAGTAGGTTATTACTTAGTGAAGGATTTGCAATATCTGTTTCTGGTCCAGGACTAGGGGTGGCCAGAAATAGAAGTCCACCACGGTGCAAAGAGCCTAATGGTAGAAGCCTAATGGTAGAGCCTAATGGTAGAAGTCTACCTATATGGTAGAGCCTAATCCACTACTTAACTCTTACATGTTTAGTCTGGGGCTTAAGAGAAGGGAATGAGCTAGCTGTGTGTGGGCCCTCTGCTATGAGGACCGTTTCCCAGAGCAAGTGTCTAAAAAGAAGGCCCAAGTCCCACATGAACACTTTAACATGGAAAACTCACATTTACATGTTTGACTCTCTGTTCCATAACTGGGCTCCCCATCTTTATACATTCACTGTTGCAGAAAATGTCTGTTTTTAAGTGAACAATTTGCTGTTATTTATTAATATGGGTGCTCACATCCATTTATTTTGTATAATCCAATTCTTGCTGCACAGGAAAGCTTCTGTGGGACATCTGTCATTGTGCCAGAACTTGAAGGGGCCCTTTATTTGAAGGAAGATGGAAAAAAGTCCTGGAAGAGGCGCTATTTTCTTCTACGAGCGTCTGGAATTTATTACGTCCCCAAGGGAAAGACCAAGGTCAGGAAATCAAAGGAATCATTTTAGCAGTAAAGCAATTCATGTAGGTGAAAGTGAAGAGCTCCTGAAGTCACATTTTGAGAGCAATGTCTGGTGCATCTGAGACAGATTTTTTCCTTTGACTGTGACACTTGTGCAAATATTAGAATGTAGTCACAGAAATCCTGTACAGTTCCTCCCATTTTTGTTTCTGCAGTTAGATAAAAACATTGGGTGAAATCTTGCCCCTCTTGAAGTCAACGGGGGGGGGGGAAACCCCAATGCCCTTCATCTGGCACTTTGCTGCAAATAATGCCTTTACTTCATATCTGGTTCCTTGTGGAAGGGAATTTAAGAAGTTTGCAAACAGTCTCACTCTATATAGCAAAATGGAAGTACAGAAAACCTGACGTTGTTTATAACAAGACTCAGTTGAAAGCTCTAGTCTGGCTTTTATAGTCTCTGTGTGTAACCAACTTGCCATGCAAACAGCTGTGGCAGGGAAGTGCTCTAAAGTCTTTGTGCTATTATATGCCAGACGTTTTTCCTGAAGTGATCTTTGCCTAGAGAATATGTTGTGCCTTTTCAGCTTTTTAAGGCTGTACTCTGTAGAACAAGAGGTGAGACAGAGGCGTTCAGGTTCACAGAATCTAATACAGTGACATTTACCATTACCGGGTATTGAAAGAGTCTGAGTTGCCAGCCCGCAGTGGATAAGCAAAGGAGCCTGAAGTGCACTGCAGAAGGGGGCTCATTGCCGCTCATTTCTAGAATAACATCCTTGATACTGACTTTTGGGTACTGGGAGCTGTTGGCAGTTTTATATTCTGACAAGTGCTGCCGCTTATGGCTCTTAATGCTTCAGATTTGCTTTGGATGAAAATGCTTGTGCCAGTGACTGAGTCTCCCCATACCCAGAGCTAATGATGTACACCGAGTCAATGGGACTTAATTTTTTTGTCATTCCCTGAATAAATCACAATGAAAGAAATAGTGATCAACTTAAAAAATAAGAGACAAGTCCGCCAGTGGGTGGCAGAGGTATGCAGTGCCACTACTCAGGTGACCCAGGTACAGAAACAGACTAGGACCCAAGTCCGGGCAAAATGCAGCATCAATTAGATGACTGCCCTGCTTGTACTGCACTTTATAGAATGGCTGTGTCTGACTTCTAAGGTAGTGGTCATCTGGGCTTTCCACTCCTCAATGAATCTCCCACCCATACAGCACTCTTACCAAACAGACTAGAACTCAGATTGGAAGGATTTTCTCCAATCACAATGCAGATTAGTGAAATACTCTCATTCCAAGAATGGTGGACTATGAAATTGGTCTAACTCTTTGTAGCAAAATGGAACTAAAGAAAATCTGACGTAACTTGAGCTATGTTTAAAAAAATAAAATGAGCACTTTATATTGACCGTTCACAATATATCTAGGCCCAACAAACATGCAGTTAATTTTGCATACCCTAATATTTAGGTCTATGCTTGTTTTGTGAGTGCAAGTCAGGCCCTAAAACTTTGAGAAAGTGTCCTTGACTGTAATCGTGTCACTATTTCTACACCAGCCATTGCTTCAAACCGTTAGTCCACCTAAGTATCATTCTCCTTCCCACAAACTGACATTAATGGAAAGTCCAAGAAGTTAGCAGCACCAAACACACAAGTTACTTGTTTAAACTTTTTTCGTTAAATTATGTAGTTAAAGTCTTGTTTTGTCTGGTCATGCAATAGGAATAATATTATGGCTTTGCAATAAATGACTTATCTCCTACATAAGTTGTTACTTCCCCTACTTATCTGTGATGAATGTTTCCCTTTAAATAATTGTATCCGGATTGGACTCAACCATGAATTGGTTCCTAGGAAAAGCAAGAACTCCTTTGTCATTCCCATTGAAGGCTTGGTGTTGAGGTTGCCCGTAAGCTTCACTGATTTGAATGCACTCAGTATGAAATCCTAGCCCCATTGCAGTCAATGGCAAAACTCACAAAGACTTCAGTAGGAACTTCAGGTTGGGTACTGAACAGGGAGATGCTTACAGTTAATACCAACGCTTTCCAGAGAGCAGAATTCACACTACTGTACCCTCTTGTCAGGTATTTAGATGGAGCTACCACTTAATGGCAGTGTTCATAAATGCACTATCAGTGTGAATAAAATGACCCCAAGGAAGTATCTTAATGAGAGTGTAACAACAAGCAAGCATGTGACACTAAAATATGACCTCCACCCCCAAGGAGAGAAGCTCTTTGAGGTGTCCAGTGTACATAAATTTACTAAGTATATGGGCATATTCAGAAATATATGGAGATAGAACCGTTTTTGCATTAACATGTATAAAAGGTATGAAGATTATACATTGTACCCAGAAATCCTTAACACAGCAAAGTGTGCCAACAAACACCTTGTTGCCACAGCAACACAGTATGAACAAATAATAGGTAAACTACGGTGGTAGACAGAAAGATACCAGTGCGTGGTGATGAGATGGGAGGGGGGCTGGAATTGTCTTTTTAAGTCAGTTTTGAAGGAGGAACAGATGAAATGTGGCTCGTTTACTCTCGGAATGTACAGTCAATGTGTGTACATTTACACAAGGGAAAGGCAGTTGCTTAGAATAAAAACTATTTAGACCCTAACACCATTTTCCCCCTAGAACTGCAGGAGCATCATTGCAGGACCTACATCTATTTTAATCAATTAATTTTTTCCTACTAGGCACCACTGTCTTCAGTAAGGATAACAGTTCACTGACTTGGAAACAAAACAAAGGATTACAACAGCAAAACTCAGATTTATGTGGAATGTAGCAAAATGTTTCATTGTGATTCTAAAGGTGTATTGACCTTTCTCTGTTTGTCTTAACAGTCACTACAATTTAAGAACAACTCAAACACTTGTCATTCTCTCCGCTTTGATAAAATCCACAACAGTTAAAACAAGATTCCGCATCAAAGCGGTTTGAAAAAATGTGTCTGGCATCATAGCTTAATTCCCTGTAACAACAGAATGTTTGGTTTCCATTTTTTTAGACATCCCGGGATTTGGCTTGCTTCATACAGTTCGAGAATTTGAATATTTATTATGGTACTCAGTACAAACTGAAATACAAGGCACCTACGGATTACTGCTTTGTCTTAAAGGTATGTACAAGAGAAGTCTGTTATGCTAATGTGTGCTCTAACTGCTGCCATATACAGATATGGTAAGGGCCTGATCCTGTAAGGTGCAGAGTGCCTCTTGCAACGTTACTGCACACCCTCAACTGCTAGTCACTTTGGCCCTATTCAGCAACGTACCTTTAGGAATTACTTAACTTTAAGCACATGAGTAGTTGCATTGAGTACCTTGATGAATTGGGGCCCTTAAGATGATGCTCAACGTCTTGCAGGATTAGGCCCAACAGATGTCCTGCTTTAAAGCACAACTCTGTGTGGCAGAAGGAGAAGAGCATGGTGGGCCTGGCCTACCCACATAGCTACAGTCCAGCTGCTGGAGAAAGTACTGGGTCTCCTCTTACTGCTAGTCCAGGTGGGGAGACGAGGGACCCCAGGCTACTGCCTGTTCCTCTCAGGGAGGGAAGGGGATGCTGCATTGCCACTGTACTCCAAGTGGAGGGGTGAGCCCATGGTGTAGGGCCAGAACTGTGAGGTGCCTTGTGGCATCATGCATCTAGGGCACTAGATTGCCTTAATTGGGTCTAGATTACTAGCTAAAATAGAGATTCAGAAATCAGAACATATCTGACAACACTGACATGGCAGAAGATATGAATTCCTCTTCTACAGCTCTTATGGGCCTGTGGTGCTAACAAGAGCTGCTACCAAACAATGTTTAGCCAATTTGAAAGACAATAAGAAGCAGATATACAGCAAAGTGCCATTTTTAATTTTTCTTTTCTGGTTATAGCTGCATTTTAATTGACTTGTTATCCAAAAAAGAAGTGTCTGTCCAATTTCAAGTGTTTGCCAGTTTAGTTTACACATGGCCCAAATACAAATAATGTGTATGAATCAGACTGATTTTCTGTTTGTAGATTTAAATGATTAATACAGCTCAGCAGTTTAGATAATGCAGTTCTCCACAAACCACTTTGACAAAGTCACTTCCTCTCTGTCCCTCACTTTCCCCATCTGTAAAATGGGTATAATTATATTTGCCTCCTTTGGAAAACACTTTGAGATTAACTAATGCAGTGGTTCTCAACTGATGACACATTGTGGACTGCATATGTGGCCCACAATGTGTTACCTGGGCCGCAGCGGCCACGTGGCAGAGCAGTGGCAGCCCCGAACCTGACCCTCGCTGCGCTGGGTGGCCAGCTGCCCACCTCAGACCCCACAGGGCCAGAAGGCCAACCCCGGTCGCCGCCACACAGCTGCCCTGGACCACTCGAGGCCGGGCGGCTGCCCTGGACCCCTACCATGCGGGGCAGGCCAGCTGCTCGCCCTGGATGCCCGGCATGTGGCTGCCCCAGACCCCAGAGCTCGCGTGGCCAGTCGGCTGTCCCGAACACCCGCCAGGTGGGGCAGAGACCGGCTGCTGGTCCCTGGACCCCACAGGGCCACATGGCAGCCCCGAGCCCCACCACACAGGGCAGGCCAGCAGCTCTGGACCCTGGAGCTTGCGGGACCAGCCAGGAGCCCCAGATCCCTGACCCTGCAGGGCTCGCCAGCAGCCCCGACCCCAGACTCCCACCACACTGGGTGGGCCAGCAGCCCCGACCCCGCCACGCTGGGCAGCGGGGCAGCTTAGCTGAACCCCACCGCACCGGGCAGCAGGGCAGCTGGGAACCCTGTGGACTCTGCCATGCGGGGCCTGGTGGTTGCCCCGGAGCTCTCTGGGCTGGGTGGCTGCCCCAGACCCCGGAGCTCATGGGCAGGGCCGGCTCTAACTTTTTTTTGCTGCCCCAAGCAGCAAAAAAAAAGCGCCGCCCCCCAAGCCCCCGCCGAGCGCCGCGCCGCCGGAACCCCCCCAGTGCCGCGCCCCACGCTGCCCCCCCCCCCGAGCGCCGCCCTGCCAGACCCCCCCCCCCGAGCGCCGCGCCGCCGAAGCGCCCCCCCCGCGGAATGCCACGCCGCGCTGCCCCCCGCCACCCCAAGATTGGCCGCCCCTTACCAGGTGCCGCCCCAAGCATGTGCTTGGTTGCCTGGTGCCTGGAGCCGGCCCTGCTCATGGGACTGGGTGGCTACCCCTGACCCCGAAGCTCACGGGGCAGGCCAGCTACCCCAGACCCCATGGGGCCCGCTGGCAGCCCCTGACCCCATGGAGCTGCCAGCAGCCCCGACCCTGGACTCCCGCCACATGGGGCAGGCCAGCAGCCCCAACCGGACCCCAACCCTGCCGTGCTGGGCAGCAGGACAGCCCAACCAGATCCCTCTGTGCTGGCACTGGGCAGCTCGGACACCCCCGTGCTGGGCATCTGAGAACCCGGGACCCCAGGGCTAAGCTGGGCTGCAGCTGTGTGCTAATTGGGCCATGGGTTGAGAACCGCTGAACTAATGAAAAGCGCTATATAAGAGCGAGGTATTCTTATTATTCAGAAAATACATGCACAGTTAATGGAGAAAACAAATAGTTCAATCAGTTTTAGAAATAAGTTGAAGTTGGTTCTCTGTAAAAGACTTCAAAGCTGTTGTGAGCATATTTAACTGCCATAGTGCATCTGTATAACATTCAAAATGGGTGAAAGTGGTTAAAATTAGTATTTGGCTAATGTAAGTGCTTTCTAGACATTTTATTTGCTTTGCAAGTAGATGAAAATGAAGTACATCAGGAAAATGATTTTTAGAGTGCTCAGCAATGTTTTTAATTATTCACATCACTGTGGGAACTTTATGACCCAATGCGCTACCATTTGTGACAAAAAACAATTTATGCTACAAATTCACTGTTGCACTAAAGTATTTATTAAACTAAAATACCTTGGATGTATGAAGTTAACATGTTGCGCCTCTGTATCACTTACTGCGGTGGTGGAGGTGAAAAACCAACCGTGAAAGCCTGAGAGGAAGGGGTTTATGCATCATAAATTTGAGTTTGAAATATCTTTTACTTAAAAATGTTTGCTATAGTGCCTTTAAAGTGTACTAGCAATGTAACAGAACAAGCATCATATCCAGACAGCACTATTATGGGTAAGGAGAAATGTGGTCTATGGTACTGTTATTAGTCTTCATTTTTATTCTAATATGTTTTCAGAGGCTGGGACATGTGGTAGGTTCCTGATTGGAACCGTTTTACACTTTATTGTGGCATTCTTGAAACTGGCGATTACAGTGGTTGAAAGAGCCTTAAACGTAGATGGTCTGCAAATTTTAAACTGTTGTTGTATGGGGGGAAATAGTGGCCAATAGAGCCAAGTTCTACCTTCCTCTTTCACTTTCAGCCACTGCCAGTATGATGGGGCTGGGGATGGTGGTAGTTTGAATGCGAGGGATTGTGAGAAAGAAAGGAACAACACTGTGGTGTGTTCTGGATAACTTCAGTCAGTTGCCCTATGTGGCAAGCACCGCACTGCTGTCCTACTCCCACCACAGCTGCAAGCCAACTCAAGTACCGATTACTCTTGATGCATTTAAGATGTAGTTGCAAAACCAGAGATCTCATTAACTCTGGTCCTGTTGCATGTAGCTCTTTCTTATCTCTCACTGTCTGTAAGACCAAGGGACAGGCCTAAACAAGTGTGTTCTCTCTGCTCTGAGCCTCCATATACTCCCGCTGTGAGCAGAAGTGTAACATTTCTAACAGTGTCTAGAATTGTGGTTGACCGTTGGGCTGTTTTTAGGTTGAGTGGATGCTGGTGACATATCAAAGTGTGAAAATGGGAGTAGAGCTATCACAAAGTTTATACTGGTGAATTGCTCATCTCCTAGTTTGGTTTAGTATTCATGTGCGAGTGTTCTAGGTGAGATTATCCTGCAGGGGGCAACTTGTACTGAGTTGCCAAAGGAGAACAAACCATTTTAGAGTGTCATCACTGACTAATCACGACATGAAATGTCTTTCATTCTGTGATAGTGTCCAAGATGAATTAATGGAAAGGAATAGTCTTGTGCATACATTCAGGTGCAATGATGACAGACAGTGGCATTAACCTGCACGTGAAAGGAGACTATTTTTTGGATAATTGATTTCTCCAGACCTCATTTTAGTAAGACTAAGATATGGGCTACCATATTGGTTTCACATCCACACCTTTTAAGCTTATGCTCACACATACTTCAAAGATATTGAAAGGGCCCATCGTTCATGCAAAGGGGATGAATGGTTAACAGAACAGCCTGTGATAAAACTACGTAAAACAACATGAATGTTAATTTTGAAGAAATCACATGCATACACCCTATCCCTGCCCCAGGGCTGGCTCTAGGCACCAGCAAAGCAAGCAGTTGCTTGGGGCAGCAGATTTGCAAGGGGCGCAAGAATCCAGCATGGGAGCTGAGAACCAACAGGGGGCCCTGGGAGCTGTAGTTCCTTGGTTAGCTCCCTGCCTATAGAGCCAGCCCTGGAACAGGGAAAGAACTACATTTCCCAGCATTCCCTTGGCCACTAGCAACAGGAAAGGGTGGGGGAAGGAGTATGGAACTGAAATCTGCAGCTTGCTGTGAATGGTAAGAACAGAGCCAGCTCTAGGTTTTTTGCTGCCCCCCCCCCGCCCTGGGCTCCCCCCACACCGCTGTATTGCCCCAGCCCTGGACTGTCCCCCGCCCACACCCCCTGCTGCCCCAGCTCCGGCCCCCACCTGCACTCCCCTGCTGCCCCAGCCCTGGGCTCTCCCCCCACCCGCACCTCCTGCCGCCCCAGCCCTGGGCTCTTCCCCCCCCGCCCCCGCATCCCCGGCCGCCCCAGCTCTGGCCCCCATCTGCACCTCCTGCCACTCCAGCCCTGGGCTCTCCCCCACCCACACCCCCTGCAGCCCCAGCTCTGGCCCCCACCTGCACTCCCCTGCTCCCCCAGCCCTGGGCTCTCCCCCCACCCGCACCTCCTGCTGCCCCAGTCCTGGGCTCTTCTCCCCCCACACACACCCTCTGCTGCCCCAGTCCTGGGTTCCCCCCCCCCCCCCCCCCCCCCCCCCCCCCCCCCCCCCCCCCCCC
>NW_020664435.1:43333337-43340364 GCF_002925995.2 Terrapene triunguis
CACCCCCTGCTGCCCCAGCTCTGGCCCCCACCCGCACCTCCTGCCACCCCAGCCCTGGGGTTTCCCCCAAAGAAGGAATTGGGTGGACTAAATGGACGGTGCACCTCTCTATCTGAAGCCTAGCAAGGGAGGTATGTGGATCCCACTAGAATTTAAAATGAAAAGTAAGGGAGGGCAGGCTCTGGACCTGGGCAGCTTTAGATACAGTACCAGGCACTTAGGAGGACTTCCACTTCTGAGCCATGGAAGCAGAAATTGACTTTTCTTTTCCAGATATAGCTAATATTCAGAAAGGGAATCTAGCACCTGCCTTCCAGATTTGAACACTCTCAAAATTTAGGAGTGCTCAAGCTCAATTTGGGCAGCTGTTACTTCATTTCCCCCAAATCAAATATACTGATCCACTGTAACTTGCTGTAGAAAAAGTAGAATAAATTGAGCAAGAAATGCTTCCCAGTGGTTATTAGGACTGGAATTGCTACTTTCAACAGCCATTGCTTTTTTAGTTTTATTTGTTTAAAAGGAAGACCGTGATAGTGCATTCCCCATAGAAACAAAGAATGGAACAAAAGAATAAGAAAGGCACCTCAACTTTTCCTCATTTATGTAGGACAGTCTTATAATATGCATCCAGATATCCTCCAGTCACACAAGCTGAAAATTGTTCCACTTTACTGCAGTTCTGTAACCATATGGGAACCAATCCTGTCTGTGTTCTGTGCACATCCAAAATTCCTGCTGAATGACCCGCCCTGGGAGCGAGTTACCAGTGACCCAGGGCTGGGGCGGCAGGAGGGTGCAGTTGGGGGGGGGAGGGGGAGAGCCCAGGGCTGGGGTGGGGGGCAGCCAAAAACTTTTTTGCTTGGGACAGCAAAAAACCTAGAGCCGGCCCTGCTCCCCCCCTCAAAATAAACCCAAAACATCATTGAGCCATCTTACCAGATGACTAGATCCAAGCAACAGAACTAGTACCTGACTCCTGAGATCCTCCCCCACAATATCGGTGTGATGAAGTATACCCTGAAAGAAATATTGCTTTCTTTTATTTTATGATCTCGTGTGTCTTTAGGGATGGAAGGGATCTCAAGAGACGATTAAGGCAAGAAACAGAGTTTCTTACCATCTTCCTGTGTGTGTGTGTGTGTGTAGGACTGCTAAGTGTTTCTGGGAAGGTGGGAATTCTATCAAAGGAGGATGTGCCCCTTTAGTTATAACCTCTTATGTTCGGAGAATCTTTTCTGATAGAACTGTGATGAGTTGTGAATGCAGCTTCCCAGCTTTTTCCAGTCACTGCAGTGCTGCCTTAAACATGATTTAGCCCTGAGCATAGAGGAAGCTATTCCTTTCAGTGATTTTTTTTTCCCATTTGAACCATCAAGATACCTCAGGAGATAATGAAGGTAAAAGCTAGTTGACCAGTATCTTAGAGGTTTCTCAAGAGCACTTCTCAGTGTCTTCTAGTGAAAGAGAGAACATTTTGTTTAGCTTATTCAGAAGTTTCCTGTCAGGAGAATTCAGAAAGAGTCTGAGGTGATGGAACAAATAGCTACTTCCTAATGCCCACTACCATTAGACAGAGACAAGCCCAGCTGGGCTTGTCTAACTGAAAGGAGCCCAGGTGGCTAATCAGCATCTACCAGAAAGCTGAAGTCACATTTAGCTGCCTCTATCAATTCCTGAGCAGTAAACTGGAACTAATGTCTTTTGGAACCCTAGGAAGATAGTGCAGGGTAGGGAAAGGGCTCTGCCTAGGCTTATGGATAGAGTCAGCATGTATCCTCAGACATTTGAGGAACTATAAAGCTTGAAAGATATTTTTCTCCTCTTACCCTCTTGGCCTATGCTGGGACATACCTCTCAATAAAATGAGACTAACCACTGGAACAGGCCTTTTACGTGAGAACCAGGAGTCCCATCAGGCCTCCGTTCCTTAAAGGAAAAAAGTTACACATAAGAAAAATAACACAACCTATTAAAAAATAAAACCTCAGAAGGAAGCGAACCCTTGTAGGAGCTGGACGTCTAAGCATGCAGATAATTCCATCTTGCTCAACTAACCATTACTTAACACAGGCCAAAATTTAAAGGGCACCACCCTTTATCTTAACATCAGACCTTTTCCCTTTTGAGTCAAATGGGGGTATTGCACTTTTTAGTTCTAATCCTTGGCTCTTCTTTTATATCAATGGCAGGGTGCTGGTGTTAGCAGTCCCTCTCCAAACAATCTAACAATAATAAAACAGCCTCTGTCTGACCATGCATATAACAGGACACTAATGGTACAGTCCAAGGAAGCTCTCCTGATCTCCAATACAGACGAGGAAAGGGATGCATAGCCAGCTGGAAAGAAACATTTCATTCAAACCTGTATCCAAACAAGGGCTATGTCTACACTACGGGGGGGAATCGATTTCAGATACGCAAATTCAGCTACGGGAATAACGTAGCTGAATTCGACATATCTGATCCGACTTACCCCGCTGTGAGGACGGCGGCAAATCGACCGCTGCGGCTCCCCTGTCGACGGCGCTTACTCCTACCTGGGCTGGTGGAGTACGTGCGTCGATTTGGGGATTGATTATCGCGTCCCGACAAGACGCGATAAATCGATCCCTGAGAGACTGATTTCTACCCGCCGATCCGGGCGGGTAGTGAAGACAAGCCCAAGGATACCTCTCCTATTGCCATGCAGAGCGTGGCAGAAAGAACAAACCCCATAGTAACACAGCTTTCCAAATTACCCGCTTTTGTTGACAGCTCTGGCTACTCAGAAATGAAGGGGAAGCAAAAACGTCTGCTCAGACTTCTCCAGGAAGTCCATTTTTAGCAACCACTGGAAGAAGTAACCTCTCACATCTGTAGTGAGTGTACAAGCCAAGAGTGTCCAGCACTATGTGGGATAGCACCTATACAATATAAATATAAAGCAGCTGTCCCTGAAATATGGCTCTCCTATTACATTATCTGGGGATTGCACTGGAAACAGCATGTACATCATCATCAACATTCATTTCGTACTGTTAGGTTGAAACTAAGGCTGTCAAGCGATTTTAAAAAAAATTAATCACGATTAATCACCCTGTTAAACTATAACAGAATACCAATTATTTAAATATTTTTGGATGTTTTCTACATTTTCAAATATAATTATTTCAATTACAACACAATACAAAGTGTACAGTGTTCACTTTATATTTATTTTTGATTACAAATATTTGCACTGTAAAAAACAAAAGAAATAGTATTTTTCAATTCACCTCATACAAGTACTGTAATACAATTTCTTTATCATGAAAGTTGAACTTACAAATGTAGAATTATGTACAAAAAAATAACTGCATTCAAATCAAAACAATGTAAAACTTCAGAGCCTACAAGTCCACTCAGTCCTATTTCAGCCAATCGTTCAGACAAACAAGTTTGGTTACAATTTGCAGGAGATAAAGCTGCCCGCTTCTTGTTTACAATGTCACCTGCAAGTGAGAACAGGCATTCGCATGGCACTGTTGTAACCGTCATAGCAAGATATTTATGTGCCAGATGCGCTAAAGATTCATATGTCCCTTCATACTTCAGCCACCATTCCAGAGGCAGGGCCAGCTCTAGGCACCAGCAAAACAAGCTGGTGCTTGGGGTGGCACATTTTTAGGGGCGGCATGGCCGGCGCCGGAATGCCGCCCCTAAAAATGTGCCCTGGCCGCCCTAGCTCACCTCCGCTGCTGCTGCTGCCGCTCGCGTGCCGCTACTCGCCCTCCCTCCCAGGCTCTCAAGCCTGGGAGGGAGGGGGAGCAGCAGCGCGCGAATCAGCTGTTTCGTGCGCCGCGGCCGCTCGGGGTCTCCCCCTCCCTCCCAGGCTCTCAAACCTGGGAGGGAGGGGGAGATCTTGAGCGGCGCGCAAAACAGCTGTTTCACACGCCGTTGCTCCCCCTCCCTCCCAGGCTTGAGAGCCTGGGAGGGAGGGGGAGACTCCGAGTGGCCGCGGCGCGGGCGCCGCTTCTCCCCCTCCCTCCCTCCTAGGCTTGAGAGCCTGGGGGGAGGAGGCAGGGCTGGGGATTTGGGGAAGGGGCGGAGTTGAGGCGGGGCCGGGGGTGGGGTAATTAAAAAACGGGGGGGGGGGGGCCCAAAATTGTGTTTGCTTTGGGCGGCAAAAATCCTAGAGCCGGCCCTGTCCAGAGGACATGCGTCCATGCGGATGACGGGTTCTGCTCAACGTAAATTGGACCGATGCGTGTTCATTTTCATCATCTGAGTCAGATGCCACCAGCAAAAGGTTGATTTTCTTTTTTGGTGGTTCAAGTTCTGTAGTTTCTGAATCCGAGTGTGGCTCTATTAAAACTTCTGTAAGCATGCTCCACACCTGGCTCGTCCCTTTCAAATTTTGGATGGCACTTCAGATTCTTAAACCTTGGGTTGAGTACTGTAGCTATTTTTAGAAATCATACATTGGTACCTTCTTTGCATTTTGTCAAATCTGCTGTGACAGTGTTCTTAAAATGAACATGTGCTGGGTCATCATCTGAGACTGCTATAACATGAAATATATGGCAGAATGCGAGTAAAACAGAACAGGAGTCACACAATTCTCCCCCAAGAAGTTCAGTCACAAATTTAATTAATGAATTATTTTTTAATGAGCATTATCAGCATGGAAGCATGTTCCCTGGAATGTGGCAGAAACATGAAGGGGCATATGAATGTTTGCATATCTGGCACATAAATACCTTGCAACGCCAGCTACAAAAGTGCCATGCTAACACCTGTTCTCACTTTCAGGTGACATAAATAAGAAGCAGGCAGCAGTATCTTCCATAAATGTAAACAAACTTGTCTGAGCGATTGGCTGAACAAGCAGTAGCACTGAGTGGACTTGTAGGCTCTAAATTTTTACGTTGTTTTGTTTTTGAGTGCAGTTATGTAACAAAAAACCCCTACATTTGCAAGTTACATTTTCACAATAAAGAGATTGTACTACAGTACTTGTATGAGATGAATTGAAAAATACTATTTCTTTTATCATTTTTACAGTGCAAATATTTGTAATAAAAAATATAAAGTGAGCACGGTACACATTGTATTCTGTGCTGTAATAGAAATCAATATATTTGAAAATGTAGAAAAACATCCAAAATGTATAATAAATTTCAGTTGGTATTCTATTGTTTAACAATGCGATTAATCGCAATTACTTTTTTAAATCACAATTAATTTTTTTAGTTAATCGTGTTGGTTAACTGTGATTAATCAACAGCCCTAGCTGAAACCGTTCCAAAGCCAGAGGAACCCACCTTGGCAAGAAGGGTCAGTTCATCTCCTTGGTGAAATTTTCCATTGTATTTAATAGAAATCTTGAACACTATAGTGTTTATTTTGTGCCTGTGTGAGGGTATTCACCAGTCCTGAAGTCGGTTATCTGATGCCATGATGAAAAATCCTTCAAAGCAGACAAATAGCAAGGCAATCTATATGCAAATTGACTGGTTTAGTCAGTCTGATGTGTCTGAGACTGAGTGAATTTAATTATGGTTTATTGGTGCTGGTTTTGCTTGAGGTAATGGTGCATTATGCTGAATTAATCTAGGATGAAACAAAATGGTTTCCTGGGGATAAACTGAGACAAGGGCATCATCATACTCCATTTCTGCAGCTGGGTACATTTTCCCTTGTAGCCCATTGTAGCTTTCTTGGTATCCTCTGGAGTCTGCCACATCTCTCTCAGATCTCTAATGTTCACAATAATTTTATAGCCAAATTCTGTGCTCAAGTAGCTTTTTTTTTTTTTCTTTTTCTATAATGGAGTTACTCTAGCAGATAATTTGGTCCTTAGTTTGGTCCACTGCTGGTTCTCTCCTCTTCCACACCTAACATATCCCCTCACAGATGCCTATAAAATATACACTCTGTAGGACACCCTTTAAAAAATGTAAAAGTGAGAAGTAAGTGCATTTGAGAGATAAGATGATATGAGAGAGTCCTAGAAAGGAAACAAAAAGGATACAGAACAAGAGAGCAATTTTGCCTCTTCATCTGAAACAATTTAATCCTTTAGCATCAACATTTCAGGTGAGTATTTAAATTAAAATCCACCAGTAACCCGAAGAAAGCAAATGTAAAAGGATAATTTATTTATTAATAAGCTGTTTCAGAGATTGTAGGGAAACAGGGCCCTGCACTGAAGCGCTCACAGTCTAAGTGTGAAAGTTTTTGCAGGATTGGTGCCTACACAATATAGAGACAGGGTGAGGGAAGGGATATGATAAATGCTTTTTCTTTTCTCTGAAGAGGTATTCTCTTTAGTTAACAGTAACTATCAATTTTTTTAAAAAAATAGTTAAACCAAAAGTATTGCTTCAGTCACTAGGGAAGTGTAGGTCAGAAGCAGAATTACCTTATGGCGATACAGTCGTTGTTTTAGATAAGCAGATTCTCTGCACATTTTAGGTAAATCAGGCAAGCCTCCAAGCTGGCATTCTGGTTGCAGGGAATATGTGGAGTCAGGATGTAACTGAATTTAGAAGCAATTAGCCACACTTTTACCTCAGTTTTCTGGGTGTCCAACTTGATACTTTGGGGTTGATTTTCCAAAGTGTTGAGCACCCACTATTCCCATTGATTTCAATTGTAGCAGATGCTCAGCATTTCTGAAAACCACTCCTCAAGGGATCTCAAAATGGGCACCTAAAAAACAAGAAGGTACCCAAAAATCAATAGACCAAAAATGCCAGAAGTGGCTAACTCCAAAGCCATCAGTTTGTGGATGAGTGCTCAGTTTCATAGACAGTAACACCTCCCAGAAGCTGTAGGTAAATAACTAGCTTTACACATTTTTGGGCAAGGAAGTCAATGAGATACCTGAATATCTATAGCTTACTTTTCATTTTCATGCTTGGAAGAAGGTGAAGAAAGATAACATGTTATTGAGAGATTCTCTCTCTCTCTCACTCACTCACTCACTCACTCACTCACTCACTCACTCACTCACTCACACACACACACACACACACACACACACACACACACACACACACAC
>NW_020664435.1:43340374-43386075 GCF_002925995.2 Terrapene triunguis
CACACACACACACACACACACACACACACACACACACACACACACACACACACACACCTTTCAGCTCCTATTTCAGTGTAGGCTTTCAGTGTGTTCTATCTTGTTTTCTTTAGGTTTACTTTATGCTTTAAATTCATCTGTGCACAACGTTTTTGGTTTTGTTTGGCTTCTTGAAAAATAAGGTCTTTATATTCAAGTGTTTCCTTATTCCTTATCTATACAAATAATGCTTGGGAGGGACACAGTGTGTTATATGACACTTGGAAAGAAGCCAGAGGGTTGGAGTGGAGAGGGCCTGGGTTCTATTCCTGACCCTTTTACTGGTTTTCTGGGTGACCTTTGGCAAGTCCCTCAAAGACCTAATTTTCAGAGGGGCTGAGAACCTGCAGCTCTTTCTGATTTCATGTGGAATTTCAACACTTCTGAAAATCAGGCACTTAGCCAATATGTGCTTCAGTTTCCCCATCTGTAAAATGGTGATAATACTACCTGCCCACCTTTATTAAGCACTGTGAGATCTATACTATAGAAATATAGTGCACTGAAATGTAATAAAATCTGTTATAGATTATTTTTCAGGCCCTATAGGGTTTCTGTGGCTTTTAACATAAAGTCTGAACTCCCTTTCTGCTTCTTTGGAGTTTGCTTGGATGTTATCACTTTTCACTGGAGCCATGGCATCTGAGGAGCTGCTTTTTGAATTGTCGTCCTTTATAATTCACTTGATTGCTGGATGTTTCCAAGGAAAAGGGAAATAAACCTCTTCAGAGAAGAAAGATGTTTTTGCTTTGCCATCTGATCATTGCAGTGAGCTTTCCCGAACAAAGTGTGTACTGAGCCTGGAGGTGTGTGTGCTGTGTGCTGGGTAACGCTGTGAGGCATTCTTGAGGCTGAGTCCCTCTCCGTTATCTTGAACAGTATGGCTCTTCATCACCCCTAAACTACGGCAATGCTTAGCTGGCACAGTCATGCTACTTCCTTTTCAGCATTGTTGATTCCAGTAAGCAAGCTTCTCCCAATGTTTGTCCAAGTTATTTGGGTTAATTACAAATTTCCTTTCAGGAAGTTCTTCTAAGTGATATTAAATGTGGTATTTGAAAAACTGAGGGAGACTCACAGGATCGTCGAACTGCTGTTCATTCTGGTGGGAAGAGAGGACCCTCTCTCTCAGCGTATGTGCAGTGTGCCCGGCCATTTGGTAGCATCATCATCCACCAGTGCTATAAAACCATTGAAAAGTATTTGATGCCATCTGCTGGACTGAATAGAATATTACAAGTCAGACCAAAAATTCCCTGATATCTTGTGAAAGAAGCATCAGGAGTTGAAATTATCCATATGTCCATTCTAGTCCCCTGTATGAGAGGGGCTCTGGTCTGGAGATGTTCTTCACACCAGGAAACTGAATTGGACCTTGGATGTTCTGCGTTGGAGTTTTCCAGGATAAAAAATCAACAGTGAACTTGGATAGAAGCAGTGAAATAAGCCAGTGATAGTGTCCTCAGCAGTTGTCAGCAGCAAAAATGGCCAGGTTCAAATATCTAGGGGTTCCTCCTAGAATTAACCAATACTACCACAAGCTTGAACCCCTACCCAGAAACCTCTGTGCATCCTTAACTGGCAATACTTCCCCTTTGACATGCACCAACTTTGTGTATAAAACAAAGAAAACGTTATTAGGGGAAAGGAATACAGCCTTAATTTTGGGAAACACAACAACATACAGTAAGTCATTCATATGTTTATATGAGTAGTAGGTAAAACACTCACCCATACAGTCTCTTTGGCAGTAATCCCTTGCCTCAGTTTCCCCACCTGCTGATGTGAATAGCCAATGGACATATGTCCCTTTAACACCTCACGTTCTCACTGGTGCATCCCATGTATCCCACCCACTCATGGGTTTGGGTTTTTTTGGGGTCAGTGGTTAGTCCTGGAGTGTGGGAGTACGGTCAGGCAGGCTCATCTCTGGCCCCAAGGAGGAAGTACTGCCTTAGTACTACCTCTGCATCATATCTTATCAGAGTGCAGGTCCTCGCACTCCGAACCCAGCGATAGAGAGTGCTGCTCTAGAGGTGCTATGTAGGTGACAGACTTAGGTCCTTACCAGAGTTAACTCAGTTCTATCATTGCACTATGGAAGAGGTTCAGTGACAAAGGACCCTTGAGCACAGTTCCGGCCACAAGAGATTTACTTCTCACAAGGTAGGAACCCGGTGTGACTAGCTGTACTGCCCAGCTGTGCAATAGTTTGGGTTATGGCAACTCCTCTCAGGGCATATTAAGTACAGTTTTATGTCCTTTTGTCACACAATAGGATAACATTTAATTCCCCCCTACATCCAGCACTTTAATTAATTTTAACCAAAACAACCAAAGTTCACACTGGGAGGGCGGATAACAAACATGCAAATAAGGTCTGCTCATCCTGTCTCATCTCCTTGTTCACCAATAGATGGTAGCAGAAATCTCCTGCCCTAGAGTTTCAGAGCTGCCCAGGTTTACATCCTACCAGGGCCAGCTCAAGTGGTTACTTTTGGTGGTGTTGCATTATGTATAATCCTATAGCTACAATAGGATGGAATTTTGCAGCAGTGTTGGTGAGAGGTACAAAGGATAAAGGGGCATAGAACAAAAACTTGGAGGAATAGCGCTAGACTAGACTCATAGGAAGACAATGAGTCTAAAGACAAAAATCAGTTTCAGCTGAAGGTTTGTGCTTATCCAAATTGAATATGCTCTTTAGAAATGATAATCACGTTGCACTTTCAGGCTGGATGTGTTACAGATTGCAACAGACTTCCTCTGTTTACACATTGAGCGCTAGGCACTGAACCATGACATTTCTAGACTTTATTGACCTGTAGGTCACATTTTAGCTTTCTAAAACTCAGGTATTTACATTGCAGACCTCTCTTACAACCAGTTACATTTGTTATAAGCAAATGCTACAAATGTTAATCCCTATGTGCTGAAGTTTGTGATTTCATTTTTTACACACTGATAATTGTCATCTTCATGTTAACATCTCTAGAAAGTCAGTGTTCCCATTGCAATCATCATATGGGCGTTGACTTTTTTACATTTTGCCTGCTATATGTAGGTTTCTAACTGCAAGAATTATTCATTCCAGCATCCCCAGATTCAAAAGGAGTCACAATATATCAAGTATTTATGCTGTGATGACCAGTGGACTCTACAGCAGTGGGTAACAGGAATCAGAATTGCCAAGGTGAGAATGAAGACAGTTTTCTCCCCCTCCCACTCCCTCAACTAACTGGCTGTCATTGAGGCTCACTGCATCCAGTCAGTGTACAATAAGTGGCTTGATCCTAGCTTCGGTATCTACCACTGTTTCTTGCTGTGGGATGACACCAAATAGACATCCCCCAGGCTTCCCCTCTGCCCCTTTACAAAGTGCTTTGAAGCATACAGTGCTATAGTATTATTTTAAGCACTTATCTTGCATTGAGTGGATCCTAGGGCAGAATCCCATTGAAATCAATCGACTCTATACAGGTGTAGGGATTCTCTCTGGCATGTCCCAGTACAGATACAGGTTCAGTATTTGTAGAAATAGCAGCTTTCTAACAAAATTTGGGAAAGGGTTCAAAAAAAATGCAGCTCACAGCAAATGTGTGTTTGGACAGACAGTTGCGTTGACTCTGCTCCAGGATTAAAGGTGCGCTTTATTTCCCCAGTATGGCAAGACACTGTATGATAACTACAAACGTGCAGTACAGGGGGCCAGTTTGGCCTCTGGATGGGCAAACCTGGCGACTGTGAAACCAGCTGTCACTGCAGGATCATCCTTGACAGGTATCTACACTGTTTGACATGATTAAACCTTAGGCCAGAATGCTGAGGATTTTCTGTCCCATGAGTTTAGTAATAAGACTTTATGTTCTGGCCCACAATTGTAACCCATAGCTATGGGATACTGCTACAGGAAATAAGTTCACATCTTTGAACATAAGTCACCCAGAGCAGAATAGTGTTAACGTGGGGGGAGGGATAGCTCAGTGGTTTGAGCATTGGCCTGCTAAACGCAGGGTTGTGAGTTCAATCCTTGAGGGGGCCACTTAGGGATCTAGGGCAAAAATCTGGGGGTTGGTCCTGCTTTGAGCAGGGGGTTGGACTAGATGACCTCCTGAGGTCCCTTTCAACCCTAATATTCTATGCATTCTTGGCACATTTAATAGAATGCTTTTTTGGTGGCTTCCATGTATGGGTTCCCCTTCACTAGGCCCCAGAGTCTTTAGCAAACTCATCTTCACTACAGCACAGTCACAAGGGGACAGCGTGGAGGTAATTTCTAACTTTACATATAGTAGATCTGTTGCTTTTCTGTTGCCCATTTATCACGGTAGAGCAGCGTTTCCCAAATTGTGGGGGGCTTAGGGGATCATGAAAGGATACAAGGGTCACAAGACATTAAAAGTGGGGGGGGGGGGGGGTGGAGAGAAAATGCAAGAAAGCTAGTATATGTTCCAGTTGCAGTAGCTCCTGTCCTGGGGGGCTGGCTGGGCTCAGCTTCCCATGCTGGGCATTGTGATCCCATGCACCAAGGATGACGTCACAATGCCACTCAGATTTGGCCTGGCTGCCCTGCTGTCAGAGAGGCAGGGCCCCTGTGTACCAGGGGCCAGATCGCAATGCCTCAAGTGGGGAAAATTGAGCCAGCTGTCTCCATGGGCCAGGTGCTACTGCTGCAGGGTGTGTGTGTGTGGGGGGGTGTCTCACTCTGCAACTCACACATAAATGGACCTGCCACCCCTTAGTGGCAGCACCCAACCACTCTCCCTCCTGGACTTCCCACTCCCCACCTCCGTCTTTGTGCTTTTAATTTCCCCCAAAATACCCAAACCAAAGCAAAAAACCGAACAAGTCACACCTCTGACTCCTGGGTATCTCATTGACAGAGGTGCGCCCAAAGGTGGGGGGCGCAGCCTGAAGAAGGTTGCTGAAGAGGCATAACAGGGTATGACAATAATAGTAACCTGCACTACTGTTTTTACTTCACACATTTGAAATATATTTTATTTGTTACGAAAAGTGTTCTGGGCCCCCTTTGAAATAAATAAGATACACAATGCCTTTAAAACCAGTTAAAATCAAATTAAACAAACTGTCCCCAGCCCACCAGTATTGTCACCTTCCACATTCCCCCATCACAACACTAAATAAATAAATAAAATCATCCCACTCCGGAATTCTCCAGATACCTTCCCCAGGCCTTACCTCCCCTCGCCCCAAATGCTTGGTGGGAGCAGCATGCCTGGAAAAGTTCAGGTTCCTGGGGACCAGCGAAGGGCCTGAGTTCCAAAGTCAAGGGGAACTCCCTACCAGCTGCTCCATTTCAGAGATGTGGGACAGCTGCTGGACGGGTGGTGTAGGGGTGGCGGGTTGACTCGGATTTGATGATGTGATGGGGAGTACATTGAAGGCAACAGAACAATGACTGACTTCAGTGGGTTTCCACATAAGTGCAGGAATCCATGCTAGCAGATCCCAAAACAGGAGCAGGGCTTACGTGAGCATATGCACCTCTGTGGTTTTGACCATTGACAAGAATCCAGACATAGGTCATAATAGGTGATCACACAAAACACTGCGTGTCTCTCACAGCAGGATAGCTGTCTTCTAGAGCAGTGGTTTTCAAACTGCGGGTCGTGAGCCAGTACTGGGTTGCGGAATGTAAGGCACAGGATCGTGGTGGCTCTGGTCAGCTCCACCACCTGGGCCGTTAAAAGTCCCATCAGCAGTGCTGCCCGGCTAAGGCAGGCTAGTTCTTACCTGTTCTGACACCGTGCTGTGCCACCGAAGCAACCAGCAGCAGATCTGGCTCCTAGGCGGGGGGGGGGGGGGGGGGGGGGGGGGCACAAGGCTCCACGTGCTGCCCCCACCCCGAGCACTGGCTCCGCACTCCCATTGGCCAGAAACCAGCCAATGGGAGCGGGGGGTGGGGGCGGTGCCTGCAGGCAAGAGCCTCATGGAGCCACTTGCGCGCCTCCACCTAGGAGCAAGACCTGCTGCTGGCCACTTCCGGGGCACAGCGCAGTTCGCGGTGCCAGGGCAGGCAGGAAGCCTGCCTTAGTACCCCTGCTGCGCCGCTGACTGGGAGCCGCCCAAGGTAAGCGCGCGCCCCAACCCTGTGCCCCAATCCCCTGCCCCAGCCCTGAGCCCCCCCAAACCTGGAGCCCCTTTCTGCACCCCAAACCCCTCATCCTTGGCCCCACCTGAGCCTGCACCCCCAGTCCAGGGCCCTGACCCCCTTCTGCACCCAACCCCCTGCCCCAGCCCTAAACCCTTCCTGCAGCCCAAACTCCTCATCCCCGGCCCCACCCCAGAGCCTACACCCCCCTCCCACACCCTGAACCCCTCATTCCTGGCCCCACCCCGCAGCCCTCACCCCTGTGCCCCAACCCTCTGCCCCAGCCCTGAGCTCCTCCCACTCCCCAAACCGCTCATCCCCAGCTCCACTGGGTCGTGGGCATCAACAATTTTCTTCAACTGGGTCACCAGAAAAAAAGTTTGAAAACCACTGTTCTAGACTATACATGGAACCTGGGTATGTGTGGGGGGGGAGAAGCTTTGATAATTTTAAATTATGAGTTCAGTGGGAGCTGGGGGTACTCAGGGATTTTGAATCATGGGCGGGGTTTTTTATATTTATATGGATGTGTGTGTGCAAATTATATAGACAAACAGACACACACAATGGAACGCAATCAAAATATAAATGACCTACAGTGGTGATACAGATTAATTTCATATATGATAACGTTCAAATATAGAATAGAAGCAGGAAAAGCCAACACTTCCACTGCCTATTAATCTGAAAGAATGGCTCATATTAAATGGTTATATACCTGTTGAAAGATCTTATTAACTGATATCACTGTAGACTTATCTATTGAGGGTTATTAGCATGCTAGTGCAGGCAGGTTATTGGGACTATACATACACTCTGCTAGCATCTATCACGCTAGCCAAACACAAAATACAGCAAATTAGATGTGGCCAGAATTTAGTCCCCCCATCCCCCACTTCCTTTTTATCATATGGAATGTCTAACAATGAGCAGCTGCTGGCTGACACTCTAAAATGGGGCTGAATATTTTTTCAAACTGCCATTCACAATATTGGTTGGAATTAATAGCAGCAATCTACAATCCTGCACTAACATGGGAGGGAGTTTTGTTTAATCAGCCTCAATAACAGCTGAAGCATTGCTCAGATGGCAGGTGGAGCTTCCTGTTCTCACATCTCATTTGTAGCAATGTATGGTGATTGGAACATTGTGGCCAACATTTGTGGTATCTGTAAACACCCAAACTGTAGAGTCTGTGGTTTTTTAAGGGTCCTTTGTGCCAAAGTAATCTCATGCAATGTGTTGTTTTCATCTCTGTCTTGCTACATTAATCTTCATATGGTTGAACACACAGTGTATAATTTTGCCAGCACATGAGGGTGTTCAAAAGACCAAGGCTGCTGCTGTTCCCTAGATGTAACTGTGCAAGAGGCCTGTTGCTATACAGGACATTTTGTATTCTATTTTGGACAAAAATTTGCCAATCTAAAAAACTGTTGATAATTTTGTTTGAACGTTGGAAAGACTATAAAACAAAATTAGAGAGATAAGCCAGTATGGAATTACTCTGGATTTTCACTGATGTAACGGAGCATGCTTTCGGTGGCTGTCCTTGTGTGTAGCAGGTTGGGGATCAAGTGCCAAATGGTGCCCTTAAGTCTTGTGCCATTTGGAAAATAGAGACAGAGCCATTAATGCCAGGAGGCATTGGCAGCAGGTTTCCATTTAGCTATTCCCTGACTTCCTGATTATATCATTTTGCCAGATAGGTCCACTGTGTGGAGACGGTCAGGATACAGTGCCCCACATCTATCCACCCTTTCCCCTTCTAGGTTCAGTAGGACTGGAGATTAGAACATTTTTGACCAGACTGACCCAAAAGCTCCCACTGTTTGTGAATTGTTCTTCAGGGCCATTCACAAAAAGACTTCACACACCAAGTAGGAAAAATGTGTCCCCAGCTAAGCAGCTGGATTATGGATCCCAGCTGGTCCACCGATCTCTCTGCAGAGTGCTTGCACCCACTGACTTGTGCCTAGTGGCCCACATGACTGATTGTATCAGCTTATGGAAGCTCCTTGTTGAATTTCTAACCAATATTGAATATAGTGCCCATAATCAGCATGGCACTTGGAATTAAGTAGATTTATTTCAATGAATACATAACAAGCACATAAAAAGCATACATAAAAATACCACAGGTCAAGTTCTACTCTGACTTGCATCATGTGTAGCCTTAGTGAAGTCAATGGCACAGCAAAGTTTGGTCTTGCTTCTCTGTTTGTTAAAGTTGTGTGATCTGTAAATCTTCTAATCAAGTCATTTACTGTTAATACTTGGAACTTTGCACATCATATTCATAGCACCTATTTGCTAAATGGACAAGTGCAGCAAATTTATTTGCAAACGCCAGGACTAAAAACATCTGTGCTCAAACATGTATTGCAGGATATTCAATACTCATTAAAACCCTGATCCAAGAAGCACTTGAGCACAATTAGTCTCACTGACTAGTCCTGTGGCTAAAGTGACACACATTTAACTGCTTTGGTGGACTAAGGTCTTAAATTGGCTGTTAGATAAATTATGGCCAGCTAGTTACATGGTTTCAGTTAGGAAGGAAATCACAGTTCAGTGCTTTCTGATGCAGAAATAACTATCATAGAGCAGGGGTTCTCAACCTTTTTCTTTCTGAGGCCCCCCACCAACATGCTATAAAAAGTTCACGGCCCACCTTTGCCACAACTGTTTTTCTACATATAAAAGCCAGGGCCGGTGTTAGAGGGTAGCAAGCAGGGCAGTTGCATGGGGCCCCACACCACAGGGGTCCCCGTGAAGCTAAGCTGCTCAGGCTTCGGCTTCAGCCCCAGGTGGCAGGGCTCAGGCCCTGGGCTTCAGCCCCGCATAACAGGACTTTGGCTTTCTGCCCTGGGCCCCAGCTAGACTAATACTGGCCCTGCTTGGCAGACCCCCTGAAACCTGCTTTCGGCCCCCCAGGGGGCCCTGGACCCCTGGTTGAGAACCACAGTCATGTAGACTTTCTAGAAGTTTTAGGGCCTGCGAATCCACAACTACATTTAACTTCAATGGGAGCACCTCTGAGAATCACATCCTTATTTTCCAGTCAGTTTTCTGTGCCTTACATTGTTAGAGAATCTGCTGTAGTATTTTAATGTAAATGTGGCCTCAGCAACATATTCTATTTCTTTTCCAAACCTATCAAGTGGATATAAACTGGCTATCAACAAGTTTAGGCTTGAAATTAGACAAAGGTTTCTATCCATCAGAGGAGGGAAGGCTGTTCCAGAACTTCAAAGGGAAGCAGTGAGGGGTTAAAAAATCTAACTGGCTTCAAGACTAAGCTTGATACATTTATGGAAGGGATAATATGATGAGATTGCCTACAATGGCAAATAGCCAGTGTGTGACTGCTAGCAGCAAATATCTCCAACTGCTGGAGATGGGACACTAGATGGGGAGGGCTCTGAGTTACTACAGAGAATTCTTTCCCAGGTGTCTGGCTGGTGGGTATTGCCTACATGCTCAGGGTCTAACTAATTCCCATATTTGGGGGGGGGAAAGGAATTTTCCCCTGGGTCAGATTGGCAGAGACCCTGGGATTTTTTTGCCTTCCTCTGCAGAGTGGGGCATGGGTCACTTGCAGGTTTAAACTAGTGTAAATGGTGAATTCTCTGTAACTTGAAGACTTTAAATCATGATTTGAGGACTTCAGTAACTCAGCCAGATGTTAGGGGTCTATTACAGGAGTGAGTGGCTGAGGTTCTGTGGCCTGCAATATGCAGGAGATCAGACTAGATGATCATGATAGTCCCTTCTGGCCTTAGAGTTTATCACCTTGGATAGGAGTACCTGTGACACTCAAGCTATCATACTTTGTTTTGTAACCATGCAATAGCAGTGACTGACGTTTCTCGTGATGTAAGCACAGGATATGGAAATTGTAGATCATATCTTATTTCTTCAACTGAAAATGTAATCCATAAAGATGCTATAACTCTGAAAGGCCTTTCTTCCATCTTCATTGGGTTTCAGCATAGTAAATTACACTAAGAAAACTAGACCATCTATTGAGGTTCAGAAATTTATGCATCAGATATCAAGGAGGTATGTCTACTTCTTTCACATGTTGCAGTTTCCAAAGGCCCCAGACTAAACTGGAGAGTTCGTTTAATCCATACTAGACTATATCGTTTGTTTTTTCTAGTAACCACAAGCTCTATTTTGTCATCATTCGGTTTGGCAACACTGACATTTATACACAGTCCCTTACACAACACTGACAGCATGCAAAACTCTTCCAGGGTTTTAGTTTAGCCAGCTAGGAAGCATTTACTACTACTCTGCAGCGTATTCGGTTTCACAAGCCTCCCATAACTCCCTGCTAGAGAAAATACAAAGATTCAGAGCTGTGAACTAAGTTAATAATGAAAAGTAGGGTTGTCAAGCGATTAAAAAAATGTATTGTGTGATTAATCGCGGTGTTCAACAACAATAGAAATACCATTTTAAATATTTTTGGATGTTTACTACATTTTCAAATATATTAATTTCAATTACAACGCAGAATACAAAGTCTACAGTGCTCACTTTATATTTATTTTTAATTACAAATATTTGCACTGTAAAAAACAAAAAATTGTATTTTTCAATTCACCTCATACAAGTACTGTAGTGCAATTTCTTTATCATGAAAATTGAACTTACAAATGTAGAATTATGTACAAAAAAAAACTGCATTCAAAAATGAAACAATGTAAAACTTTAGAGCCTACAAGTCCACTCAGTCCTACTTCTTGGTCAGCCAATCACTCAGACAAACAAGGTTGGTTACAATTTGCAGGAGATAATGCTGCCTGCTTCTTGTTTACAATGTCACCTGAAAATGAGAACAGGTGTTCGCATGGCACTGTTGTAGCTGGCGTTGCAAGATATTTACGTGCCAGATGCTCTAAAGATTCATATGTCCCTTCATGCTTCAACAACCATTCCAGAGGACATGCTTCCATGCTGATGATGGGTTCTGCTTGATAACAATCCAAAGCAGTGCGGACTGACACATGTTCATTTTCATCATCTGAGTCAGATGCCACAAGCAGAAGGTTGATTTTCTTTTTTGGTGGTTTGGATTCTGTAGTTTCCACATCAAAGTGTTGCTTTTCTAAAAGCATTCTCCACACCTCGTCCCTCTCAGATTTTGGACGGCACTTCAGATTCTTAAACCTTGGGTCAAGTGCTGTAGCTATTTTTAGAAATCTCACATTGGTACCTTCTTTGCGTTTTGTCAAATCTGCTGTGAAAGTGTTCTTAAAACGAACATGTGCTGGGTCATCATCCGAGACTGCTAGAACATGAAATATATGGCAGAATGCAGGTAAAACAGAGCAGGAGACATACAATTCTCCCCTGAGGGAGTTCAGTCATGAATTTAATTAATGCATTAATTTTTTAACAAGCATCATCAGCATGGAAGCATGTCCTCTGGAATGGTGACCAAAGCATGGAAGGGTCATACGAATGTTTAGCATATCTGGCACGTAAATACCTTGCAACGCCGGCGACAAAAGTGCCATGTGAATGCCTGTTCTCACTTTCAGGTGACATTGTAAATAAGAGGCAGGCAGCAGTATCTCCCGTCAATTGTTTGTCTTAGCAATTGGCAGAATAAGAAGTAGGACTGAGTGGACTTGTAGGCACTAAAGTTTTACAGTTTTGTTTTTGAGTGCAGTTATGTAAACAAAAAAAATCTGCATTTGTAAGTTACACTTTCACAATAAAGAAATTGCACTTCAGTACTTGTATGAGGTGAATTGAAAAATACTATTTCTTGTATCATTTTTACAGTGCATATATTTGTAATCAAAAATAATAATATAAAGTGAGCACTGTACACTTTGTATTCCATGCACTTCGTATTCTGTGTTGTAATTGAAATCAATATTGAAAATGTAGAAAAACATCCAAAAATATTTAATAAATTTCAATTGGTATTCTATGGTTATAAGTGCGATTAATCGCAATTAAAACAATTAATTGTGATTACATTTTTTTTAGTTAACTGTGATTAATTAACAGCTAATAACAACTAATGAAAAGGGATGACCCCATCCATAATATCCTAAGACCTCAAATCTAACAGCCTTATCCATATAGAATGATTATACTTATGTCTCTAAACTTAAGCAGGCTCCATTAAAAAAAAATCCAGGAAAAAATGTATTGTTGTCCAGTTAAATTCTCAAACTAAACACTACTAAAAGCATTAGCAAAATGTTACACTGTAATTAAGAATTTAACCAATGAAAGGTCAGAAAATACCATCCTTAACTCTACCCACTTGCCACCCTGGCTTAACCTGAAGCCCAAAGACAAAACTTCTTCCCTAGTTCTATGCCATCCTAACTCCCCCTCCCCCCCCTTTCCACCAGTCAAATCCAGAGACCCTCATGCCTCCATCACCTTTTGAGACACTGATAATTCCACTCTGATAATCTTTGCAATACTGTTTCCTTTAGGATTGCCAGTTGCACTTAAAGGTAAAATTTGTATGGTCATTGATTTGACTATATGGTTTCACTTGTTTGTTTTTCATAGCAAGTCAATCCGAACTGAATAAAAAAGTGGAAAACAAGCAAAAGGCAATGTTGTAACTCTGCATGGTCCTTTCTGATGCAGTAAAATCCATGACAGTTCAATTACTGTCTGAGAATTCTACTTTTTGTACCCTGCTGGAAAATGAACAGATTTCTTAGTTCTTATTCTTCATTGCTTGAGTTCTGGTTAATTCTGCACATTCAATATACCTGTGTTCTCCTTCCTCTTTTTGAGACATAACAGGTACTGTTCAAGCAAATGGACAGATTCGCCAGAGCATACCTCCTGCCAGCTTGGAGGCCCAGAAACACACTGAGATGACAAAGGTACAAACCAGAGGTTTCTCTTGGGGCACTACAGCTAAATTTCGCCTCACCCGCTCTCTGTCCCTTCAAAGCACTAGAGCATTAAGGGGTAGTGTGTTGGTTTTGCCATTTGGGGAGGTGGATGGCTGACTCCTTCTCCTGTTTCAGTTAACTCTTTCAGAGCCAGGATGGGATACACAGGCCATTACAAATATTAAGCTCTTAGACAGCACTTTAAATCATTGGATCTCAAAGTGCTTTATGAAGGAGGTCAGTATCACTATCCCCATTTTAAAAAAAACATTCTTTAACTGACCACAGGGGTTGTTAGGCTCTCCTACTAAAAGGGCTGAACGTGCTATGCTCACAGTTTCTACCAGCCTGGGACCAAAGAACCAAACTCAAGTCTTGAACTTCACACCACGGTAGCCTATTGCTCTCCAACAGAGCAAAGAGCGGACTACAATCTATCTCCCAATTAATATATTTCATTTGTGTTTATTTCTGCCGACCATCTTTGTACAGCTGGGACTGAGAATGTGTACTGGGCTTGTGTGTTCATCCTAGGAAACGATTCCATAGATTTACAAGAATAGATGTAAAAACACTTTCTGCTTAGGTAGGGCACTTGTAAATGTTAACAGCTAGCAGCTGTCACCTAAAAATATGGAGAGAGTATGTTCAGATTTTGCCCAGGGGGGTTTACTGATCCTTAGCATGTGACCTAGCAATCACAGTTTGAATGAAAGTTCACCTAATATTCTGCCAAAGCAAACACAGCCCTAATGAACTGCTAACCTATATTTTATTTTTCTTAACATGGGTGATGTATGCTTTGCCTTTTTCCCTTAAAAAAGAGTGATCAAAGCCCTTGTATGACCGGTACATTTGTGGCTGAGTGTGACTAGAGCTTAATGGGTTGTGGGTTGTTGTTTTTTGCCACATTTTTGTTATGAGAGAAAGTGGAGGAAAGGTATATGTTACTGGCACAAATGCAGAAGAATGTACAGGGGCAGACTGTCCCTAGCCTTAGTTTTGATGCAGGAGGGGCAAAATTAGACTTCCACTTTTTGCACCCCACATAGACCATGGAGTGCTACCCCTGAGTGCATCCAAGGGCACATATTGCCCCACAGCCCTTCCACATCTTCTTGCAAAGCTGGCCAACCACACAAAAGGCAGCACAATGCAGCATTCCAAGGGGTGTACTCCCTGCACTCCAAGAGGGATTATGACTCCAGAGTTACAGTACACCGCTGGGTACCATGCTCCACCTGTTGAGAGCTGCCATGGCTAAATGTCACTATCCGTTGGCGACATGTAGCTGCCTCGTTATTTTAACATTAGCCAAAAATATAGTAGCAACGACTTAAGAAGGTAATATAAAATATAATGTAAAGGAAGAAAGCAAAAAAAAATCCACACTTGCTTTTTATGCCATAAAATCATGGCAAATTTGAATGGATGAGTCTGCCATGAGCTTTAATACAACTAATTTAATTAATTTGTAGCTACTAGGATTGACTTTGTGCTTAATTTTCATTCAAACTTCAGCTGGATTTTTTTTTTTAGTGTAATGACCTTCTGCCACAGAGAATTGAATTGCAAGCTTCTTCTAGCATTACAGAACGTCTGTAGCACAGTGAAAGTTATATTATATGGGAAAGCCCACCCTGCAGACAAATATAAAATTTTGCTGAACCACAGATGACTTTTGGGTCAAGTTTCCATTGTGCAAATTTAGTTTGTTCTTCATTTCAACTTCTGGGGATAAACACACACTATTGATGTAAAAAAAAATCTTATATTTTCAGGGAAGGGCAGCTGGTTGGAACATCATGGAAGCTCCTTTGCAGGCTTTACTAACTGCAACCACTGTGCCATTGTAACCCCATTCATTGTGCTAGACAGTGCTCAAAGGGGCTATATTAATAGGCTAAACAGGTATTTTGCAGTGAGAATGCAGCTTTCAAAGCTTCATGGGCAGCTGTGGGAACGGAAACCAAACTATCCTTTGTGCTGACCATTTGGCCCAAAGGACACCAACCCACTTTGCAGTTTCCATGCCACATTTTTCTCCTATCAGCACTACACACCCATGGCTCCTCCTGCATCACTATGAAATAAATCATCCTGGTTGTTGACCTCTGTCAATCTCCACTGGAATACTGGCACCTGAAGGGAGATAATGCACTTCAGGTACCAAGCACATCTGTGCACAAGCATCAAAGTGGAGAGTGAGGACCCAACACATGAGGCCATAGTATAAGGCTTCATTTGAAGGTCAGCCACTACCTGCCCACTGTGATTTCTAGGATGGGGAGTCCTAGTTAGACCATTTGAGATCTGTGATCTGTTGAAACAAGGAGTTAATTCTGTGACAGTGAGAAATACTGAAATCAGCTTGTGCATTTCCATGCCAATTCAAATGATGTCACTTCGCAACATTAGTTCATAAATGTTCTTACTATAATACCTATCACCACGACTCTGTTTTATTTATTAAAGGATAAGAAACCAAATGATGTCAATGGCTGCCGTTCAGTGCAGCCAACCAGCCAGCCGCAGACATTACAGAATAAACGTGCCTCAATAAAGCCACCACCGCCTCAAAGGCGATCTTCAGCTGCGAGCTCTACACCTCTTCTACCTGTCCAACCCAAACACGGAAGTGCAGTTTTCACATCAGATCCAGTCACTTTTCCACCACCGCCACCTGAAATGGCAGAGGATTTGCCACCACCACCACCTGACTTCTGTGAAGATCCTCCAGATTTTGTACCCCCTCCGCCACCCACCTGTAGCAGCAGCAGTGAAGACCTGCTGCCACCCCCTCCACCTCCACCTCCTCAGGCCTCTGTCTCCAATAAGCCACTACCTGTGACAAAGAAAGTTGTGCCACTTCCTCCAAAAAGGCAAGTGAACACTGAACGGACAGAAGAACCAAAGTCAATGGGGCTGCCTCCATCTGGAGGTGGAAGTGGACAGCCAGATCTCATGTCTGATCTGATGAAAGCCCTACAGAAGAAAAGGGGCAACACATCTTGAAGTTTATGGGACAGACTGACTTTAAACCACATCTCTCATTGTGGGGGTGTCCTGGAAGGGTTGTGCTGGAACAGGAGTCCCTGGAGGAATTCTGCCTGACCCAGAATTCCCCCTGGGAGGTCCAGAGAAGTGCATGCTGGTGGTGATAGCTCTACCACAACTTGAGATGGGGTAGTATGCACTCCCTCTTTACTGAGACAGCACCCCTAGTTGAGGTGAGAGGTTGGGCCCAAACCCCTGTGCCTCACTCCACTATGGATGGCTAGGGTTGGTAGCAGCAGTACTAGCCTAGATTAGTGCCTTCACTTGGTGAGTGAAGGTACAGCCTCTGTGGTGGGATTAGAGCTGGTAGAAAAAGGCCAATTATTTTTCCAGGGAAATTTTTTCTATATTGACCATTTTTTGTTTTCAATTTCTGGGTTTTAATAAAAAAATATGGAAAATTTCAACAATAATTTTTTTCACCTAAAGTTTTCAGTTTGGTCAAAAACATTTTTCAATTTTATAATTTGGACAAAAGTTTTTTTAATTAAAAATTTTCAACCAGCTCTGTCTAGGATGCAATGTGGATAAGGCTTTTGGCAGCCCCTCATTCACACCCTTGCACACCCGTGCCTTGCCATCAACAATCTGCCACTTTGACATTTACTGAAATGGTTTAAATTCAAATGTCCCCATATAAAACTAAAATTACTTTGCTCAGCAATCACAGCGGTTGTCTATAAACTTCATTTATCTGTTTAATTTTAGACTAAATCCTTTTAAGATAAATGTCATTTTTTTCCGTTGGTTAACAATTTTTGTCTTAACTTGAAAGTCTTTATGAGATGAATATTTTTAGATATAGTTTATCTTGTACTTGTATATGAATTTGTCTCCTTCTACACATGTTCTTATTTGTGCTTCATTGTAATTCTCTCTTGGTCATTTAAGGTGCATTCATTATTAGTTCCCAAATAAAAATCTCTTCTATTTTATGTCTGCACAAACAGTGTCAAAGTTAATGAACATGGATCTTCACTGGCATCTGGTATCTCATTCAACTTAAAATATTTTAAGACATCATCTTTGGTATCTTATGGGCTCTTCCTGTTTTCTTCTTCCCCCTCTTATGAAGCTTATCTTGTAAGACTCTATAATTAATATGCTTTTGCATTTTCAGTGTTTGAAAAACAGGAAAACAATTTGGAGCCAATTCATTCTATAGAATCAATAACTGGAATTACACTAGGAAAGAGTTCGGTGCATCAAAGATCTGAATTAATGAGGGCTACAATGACATGAATATATAACTACTGATCTCCTGCCCATACAGAAAGGGGTATTTGGCTACCTCCACCTCACGGTGCCAGACTCGCTGCGATCACACGGAGTGCTCTCCAGGTTTCGTGCTTGGGTGGTTGGCCAAGAAGTCTACCAATCCCACAAGGAGTCTGCAAGATAGCTTGCTGTATTAACTTTACTGCAGAAACACCTTCTAAAGGGGGATTCCCCAGCCTGTGTTTGTCTCTGAAGTACCTGACAGTAGAGTGTCATTTTATGGAGAGTAATTAGGGAGGGATGGAGAATTAGCTGTGTGCACTCCTTTGGCATAAAAACCTCTCTCAAAAAACACCACACCTGTCTGATCTGATTTTTATATCAAATGTTTTTTATTCTTTTTAAAACTATTCAACTGTTATCAAAATGAAGCATAATACAGCATAGCACTGAAGTAGTTAATATTTCACAGTAAGTTGGTGCGTCTCTGAACACATGAAGAAGTAAGACAGACTATTACACAGCTTTTCTGGTGTCCACTGTTCTCAGAGCAATGCTCAGACTATTGCCCCATTTCCTCATCTCCTCGCTCAATCTATTATAGCACAAGGAATTTTTAAATGCAACACACTTTACATTTGTAATTGTGCTTGCAAATATTCAACAACTGATTTTCTAAAAGTGAAAGGTGAACTTTCTTCAAAATACAAAGGCAAACTTAAAGGAAAACTCCAGGGATTAGTTATAATGCCTTGAGTGTTTTGCCATTTGTTTACTATATGCAGGTATGTTTATATCTTTAAGAACTTTTAACTGTTTCAAAATCTCTATTTCATGACCAGAGTTGATGTTTTAGTGATGTACCTAATGAAGTACCAGATTGATGATGTAAAGCAGGGGTAGGCAACCTATGGCACGCGTGCCGAAGGCGGCACGCGAACTGACTTTTAGTGGCACTCTCACTGCCCGGGTCCTAGCCACCGGTCTGGGGGGGCCTCTGCATTTTAATTTAATTTTAAATGAAGCTTTTTAAACATTTAAAAAACTTGATTTACTTTACATACAATAATAGTTTAGTTATATATTATAGACTTATAGAAAGACCTTCTAAAAACGTTAAAATGTATTACTGGCGCACGAAACCTTAACTTAGAGTGAATAAATGAAGACTCGGCACACCACTTCTGAAAGGTTGCCGACCCCTGATATAAAGTAAGAACGAAAGCGTCTGATCTTCCAAGAATAAACATTAGAAATCAGAATTTTTTAAATGAAAACATTTTTAAAAGATTTTTTAAAAATTTCTAATCCTTCTTTATATAGCTAATCTGCATTTCTAATACATCTGTCACCATTTTATCTAGGTGCCATAAACATTATTACGGATCACAATATTTTGATCTGAAAAGAAAACTAACATTCTCCCCATTATAATCCACCAACTCAAATGGTGTCAGGTCTTGGCCGTTGTCTTCCAAGAGTAACGTTGCTGGGCTGTTTTGCTACTCCATCATTGGAAGACAGCCTGCTTAGAAAAATCAATCTTCCATTGGGCCTTAGAAGCAGAAAGGGGTAATGGAGAATTCCACACCTTAAGGTCTCCCGTTAAAAACACCCAACTTGTGCCTCCCTGTCACCCTGACGATTATCAATCACAGTATTTCTACCTCCCCACTCACCCTTAAATCACATCTGTGATGGTGAAAACTGGAGGAAGAGAGAACTTCTGAAATAACAGGCCGGGACCAAGCTAAGAGCTTTAACGAGTACAGCACCAGGCACAATGTTGGTGCTTTAGCTGCAATAATTTATGGCAATGAAACATCTGGAATTAGATAGGGAGATCAGGGTGTAGAGCATTGTGTAATGCTCTCTCATTGGTACACCTTACCTACAAAGCATGCCTGATGCGGAGTTTCAAGACACTTGTAGCTTCCATGTAGCTTTCAGGCACTTGAACACTGCAGTGATGCAAGATATATAGCTCATGTGGCAGAGACATAATCCAGAAATTAATGTACTAGTCATCAAGGACAGCCTCATATCTTGTCATAGCTAGGTAAAAAAAGTATTTTTGACCACGACTGCTATGTGGGTATTCATAAGAAGCAATGAGAGTAACAGGGCCTGAAGACAGTGCATCAGCTTAACAACTGGGAGTCTGATTATAGACTGAGGTTGTAACTCTTGCCAATGCTCAAAATGCTTCCTCTTCCTACCAGCATGACTTCTGCCTTACTAGGGTTGAGCTTCAGCCAGGAACACTTCATGCAGATTCCAGTTTTTCCTCAAACACTGGGACAGTTTGAAAACAGCAGTGTCTGTGTTCGGTAAGAGAGATAAAGAGTCCAGTATCCCCAACAGAAGGAAGGCATTGCAACTCATAGCTTCTTATGATTTCTCTGAGTGCTCTAATGTAAAGTGGTTGCCATTTAAAAAGTCAACATTTGCCAAAATCTATCACCGAGTTGTATCTAAGATTGCCAGTCTGGAGTATATGTGGAATGAGAGAGGTGATAAGGTTCGGTCTGCTGGAACCAATGAGTGAACTCCTAGGGAAGAGACGTAGCTTCCCATGACACCCTCTGGTATTGATCCAAGAAGAATAAGTGAAAGGTGGGGTTCTGTTTGAGGGTTCTGTTCATCCCTGCAAGATTGGCCATAGCACCTCATGATTAACCGTCAAAAACTGATACTAAATGTAAGTATTAGGATAGTTGCTTGGCTTCTGTCAGAATCAACTGTTGTTTTATCAGTAAAAATTAGGGTATGTTGGAGCAACTGGCCATCATCTTGATGGAAAAACTGATTCTTTTGGTCCTGCTTTCACCATCAAATTGTGAAGGTAAACAGTCCATGTATGAGTATTACCAAAAGATATATTTATGACATACATCATGTTTGGTGATCACTCCTGTGTAGTTATGCATAGGGTCTGAGCCAAAGCCCATTGACATCAATGGGTTTTGGATCAGGCCCATAGGGAGACAATCCCTTAGGTATTACATGAAAGTTTTTCCTTTAACCATAAACCATGTACGATGTAGAATTCATCTTTGCTCTTACTAACAAGAGTTAAAGTTTGTACAGTGCTTTGAAGATGAAAGCAGTACATTGTATTTTTACTATAATGCCACGTGGTAGAGATGTTTTGAGGACAGCATTGTCTGGCCTACACATAAGAGATAGTAATTAGATTTTTTGGCCCAAACCAAACCAGAATTTTCCCTTTCAACTAATTCAAAGAGCAAGGCCCAAAGTTACATAGTTGTCCTATTTATCCTTGACACAAAAAAGTTTATTCTTAACCATTCTGCTTTGGCTGACAGAACTGTGTTTTTCAAATTCCATTGCACTATGACTTTTGTTGCTGTAATTATTTGGAGCATATGTCCTTGTCAATGATTCAACAAGAGAAGGCTCTCTTTGAGGACCCACTGCTAAAGGGTCCTTAAAGAGAACAGCCTCAGTAGCCTCCTCCCATTTATACTGAAGGAGCTCCAGCTTGAACACCTCTACTAATCCCAACAGTGCAATAATGCAATTATAAATATATCTAAGCAACTTTATACTCCTTTGAAATAAAGCTCCCCTTAGTAAGCAGCTTGTCATGTTCTGTGCTACCTGCTGCTTCTGAATGGAGCTCAGGTGTCATACCATGCAGAGTACATTACAGAATGTAGTGACGAATACGTGAATAATTGTAGCAAGATTTGTATCCAAAACATACACATTAGTCTTACAAGACACATGGAAAAAAGGGATCTTATAGGCAACCATTTCTGTACCTCCAGCAGCACGCTGGCACGAGACTTACAGTTGGAAACCCACAATGCAAATGGCAGCAGCACTCCATCAGTCAGAGATGCCAACAAAATTCTCATCAATTCTTCCAGGGTGCTACTTTTGTCAGCTTTGATGCCTGTGAGTTTCATTCCCCCAACCAACATTTTCTGCCTTTTTCCATATCAACCTTTGAGTGAGGTTTTTACCCACGAAAGCTTATGCCCAAATAAATCTGTTAGTCTTTAAGGTGCCACCAGACTCCTTGTTGTTTTTGTAGATACAGTCTAACACGGCTACCCCCTGATACTTTGAGTGGAATGATCTTCCCATCCTAGTTTGCAATGCCACCAATCTCCTGTCATTCAAATCGCACCTAAAAACTACTTCCATGATGCACACAAATCAGTTCATACTACTATTAAAGAAAAGAAAATTAAAACTACCTAGATTTCTGGATTTTGCAATGTGTCCTCGCTTTTGCGTGTTTCTATTTTAGACTAAGCTCATTAAGGCAGGAACTGTCTTCATTTTTGTGTTTTGTACAGTGCGTAGAACACTGTTGGCACTAAACAACTTTCTGGTTAACCAAAGATCTTGCTTTCTATTCCATGTGCTCTTGCTGATGTTCTTTTTCTTGTATGCAAAAAAACAGGAATATTATAGATACTGTTTTCAAATGCTCAGATCAGACCCAAGACTTAAAGGACTTTAAGAAGTGAATATAGCTGAACCACTCAATAATAGTGACCATAATGTAATTACATTTAATATCTATGTAGGGGGCAAATACCAAGGAAACCCACCACAGCAGCAATGAACTTTAAGACAAAAATGAGGAAGCTAGTTAAATGGAAATTAAAAGGAACAGTGACAAGAGGGAAATAGCTGCAAGTTGCATGGAAATTATTTAAAAACACCATAATAGAGACTAAAACTAAATGTATACCCCAAATAAAAAACAGTAAGCAAAGTTAAAAAATGCTACCATGGCTAAGCAACAGAGTAAAAGAGGCAGTTAGAGGCAAAAAGTCATCCTTACGAGGAAACTAGAAAGGAGCATAAACTCTGAAGTGTAAAAGTATAATGAGGCAGGCCAGAAAAGATTTTGAAAAGCAATTAGCAAAAGCCACAAAAACGAAAAGCAAAACAATTTTTTTTTAAGTACAGCGGGAGCAGGAAGCCTGCCAAAAAAATCAGTGGGGCCACAAGACAATCAAGATACTAAAGGAGAACTCAAGGAAGACAAGGCTGTTTCAGAGAAGCTAAATGAATTCTTTGCATCAATCTTCACTGCAAAGGATGTGAGGGCAATTCCCACACCTGAGCCATTCTTTTTAGGTGACAAATCTGAGGAATTGTCCCGGATTGAGGTGTCAGTAGAGGAGGTTTTGGAACAAATTGATAAGTGAAATAGTAATAAGTCACCAGGACCAGATGGTATTCACCCAAAGATTCTGAAGGAACTCAAATATAAAATTGCAGAACTACTAACTGTGGTATGCAACCTATTGCTTAAATCAGCCTCTGTACCAGATGACTGGAAGAAAACTAATGTAACACTGACTTTTAAAAAAGGCTCCAGAAGTGATCCTGGCAATTACAGGCCAGTAAGCCTAATGTAAGTACCAAGCAAATTGGCTGAAACTACGATAAAGAAAAGAAATATCAGACACATAGATGAACATGATATTTTGGGAAAGAATCAATTTGGCTTTTCTAAAGGGAAACCATGCTTCACCAAGCTATTACAATTTTTTGAGGGTATCAGGAACCATATGGACAAGAGTGATCCGGTTGATATCATGTACTTGGAGTTTCAGAAAGAAAGGTCCTACACCAAAGGCTCTTCAGCAATGTAAGCAGTTATGGGATCAGAGGGAAAGTCATCTCATGGATCAGTAACTGGTTAAAGATGGGAAACAAATGATCAATTTTCAAAATGGAGAGCGGTAAATACCAGCGTCCCCCAAGAATCTGTACTGGGATCTATGCTGTCCAACATATTCATAAATGATCTGGAAAAGGTGGTAAATAGTTGATACAAGAGGCTTTGCTTTTAGCTGTTCTGATCCTGTGTAAAAGCCTGCAGCACTCAGGCCAGAGACATGCAGAAAAACAGCTAGAGAGGGGTTTAAAATATTGTAAAAATCACTCTCCAAATTAGCATAACAGTAATAGTGGCAGTATAATAATGCTTTAGCTTGCATAAAACAGTAGTTAGTTTTAGGATTAAGGCTTTAGATAAGTAGTGATTAATTAGGGTTACCATATTTCCACAATCGAAAAAGAGGACACGGGGGGGAAGCCCTGCTTTAGCCTCGGTCCCATCCACTCCCTCCCACTTCCCACCCCCTGACTGCCCCCCTCAGAACTCCCCGCGGCGCTCCTTGTCCCCTGACTGTCCCCTCCTGGGACCCCTGCCACTAACTGCCCCCTAGGACCCGACCCCCTATCTAAGCCTCCCTGCTTCTTGTCCCCTGACTGCCCCCTCCTGAGAACCCCCCACCCTAACTGCCCCCCTAGGACTCTACCTGTCCCCTGACTGCCCCGACCCTTAGCCACACACCCCCGCCCCCAGACAGACCCCTGGGACTGGGCAGCACAGTATGGGGAGAAGGTGACCAGCCCTCTGTGGAGAAAGAAGTGGTTCGGGACTATTTAGAAAAACTGGACGAGCACAAGTCCATGGGGCCGGATGCGCTGCATCCGAGGGTGCTAAAGGAGTTGGCGGATGTGATTGCAAAGCCATTGGCCATTATCTTTGAAAACTCATGGCAATCGGGGAAGGTCCCGGATGACTGGAAAAAGGCTAATGTAGTGCCCATCTTTAAAAAAGGGAAGGAGGAGGATCCAGGGAACTACAGGCCAGTCAGCCTCCCCTCAGTCCCTGGAAAAATCATGGAGCAGGTCCTCAAGGAATCAATTCTGAAGCACTTAGAGGAGAGGAAAGTGATCAGGAACAGTCAGCATGGATTCACCAAGGGCAAGTCATGCCTGACTAACCTAATTGCCTTCTATGGGGAGATAACTGACTCTGTGGATGAGGGGAAAGCAGTGGATGTGTTATTCCTTGACTTTAGCAAAGCTTTTGATACGGTCTCCCACAGTATTCTTGCCAGCAAGTTAAAGAAGTATGGGCTGGATGAATGGACTATAAGGTGGATAGAAAGCTGACTAGATCGTCGGGCTCAACAGGTAGTGATCAACGGCTCCATGTCTAGTTGGCAGCTGGTTTCAAGTGGCGTGCCCCAGGGGTCGGTCCTGGGGCCGCTTTTGTTCAATATCTTCATTAATGATCTGGAGGATGGCGTGGACTGCACTCTGAGCAAGTTTGCAGATGACACTAAACTGAGAGGAGTGGTAGATACGCTGGAAGGTAGGGATAGGATACAGAGGGACATAGACAAATTAGAGGATTGGGCCAAAAGAAACCTGACGAGGTTCAACAAGGACAAGTGCAGAGTCCTGCACTTAGGACAGAAGAATCTCATGCACTGTTACAGACTAGGGACCGAATGGCTAGAAGCAGTTCTGCAGAAAAGGACCTAGGGGTTACAGTGGACGAGAAGCTGGAGATGAGTCAACAGTGTGCCCTTATTGCCAAGAGGGCTAACAGCATTTTGGGCTGTATCGTAGGGGCATTGCCAGCAGATCGAGGGACGTGATCATTCCCCTCTATTCGACATTGGTGAGGCCTCATCTGGACTACTGTGTCCAGTTTTGGGCCCCACACTACAAGGATGTGGAAAAATTGGAAAGAGTCCAGCGGAGGGCAACAAAAATTATTAGGGGTCTGGAGCACATGACTTATGAGGAGAGGCTGAGGGAACTGGGATTGTTTAGTCTGCAGAAGAGAAGAATGAAGGGGGATTTGATAGCTGCTTTCAACTACCTGAAAGGGGGTTCCAAAGAGGATGGATCTAGACTGTTCTCAGTGGTACCTGATGACAGAACAAGGAGTAATGGTCTCAAGTTGCAGTGGGGGAGGTTTAGGTTGGATATTAGGAAAAACTTTTTCACGAGGAGGGTGGTGAAGCACTGGAATGGGTTACCTAGGGAGGTGGTGGAATCTCCTTCCTTAGAGGTTTTTAAGGTCAGGCTTGACAAAGCCCTGGCTGGGATGATTTAGTTGGGAATTGGTCCTGCTTTGAGCAGGGGGTTGGACTAGATGATCTCCTGAGGTCCCTTCCAACCCTGATATTCTATGATTCTATGACTCCCACGCCCTATCAAACTGCTCCCCGCCCCCTGATAGGAACCCCAGAACTCCCGACCCATCCAACCCTCTCTGCTCCCTGCCTGCCTCGACGCTTCTCCACACCCCCGCCCCGACAGCCCCCCCCAGAACCCCTGACCCATCCAATCCCCCCTACTCTCTGTCCCTTGACTGCCCCCTCCAGAAACCCCCTGCCCCTTCTCCAGCCCCCTGACCCCCTTACCCTGCCGCGCGGAGCCCGACACGTGGCTGCGCTCCCCAACGCAACACACAACCCAGTCCCTGCCCCCACACAGTGCTGCTGGAGCGGGGCGCTGGGCAGCAGGGGAGGGGGAGCAGGGGGGGAGGAGGAGGAGCTGCCAAGGCCCGGTGCGAACGGCCCGGCCGGCTGGCGATCTGAGAATGCAGGGAGGGAGGGGAGGGGAGTAGCTCTACATTGGCAGGGCTGGACTCCGGCAGCTGATCTGAAGCTGCAGGGGGAAGGGCTCTGGCTGCCGGAGCTCCATGCGAGCGGCTGAATTTCCTGCAGCCCTGCCGTGCTCTGCATGGGGGGAGAAATCCTGGACATTTGTAGCTATTTACAAATTCCCCCTGGACGCTATTTTTAACCCAAAGAGCCGGACATGTCCGGGAAAATCCGGACAAATGGTAACCCTAGATTAATAATAGTTTAGAACTAAAAATCCAAAATGGCAGCTGCAATGATTCTCTATTAGAAAGTATCAAAATGAAGGACACAGACTGAATTGACCAATAGCAGATAAGAGATGGGGTGAAGTAAAGTTCAGCAGGTATGACTCAGCTCACGCTCCAAAATACCTGAAGGGTGGTGCTAGGAGGAGGACTTATACTAATAGCTAAGAGGAGGATCAATTAGTTTCAGTGACAGATGAAGCTGACTGGCGTGGATGATCTTATTAGGCAGGGAGTATCTATGCTAATTTCTGAACTTGAAAAAGCAACCAATTAGAGAAGGCCAGAGACTGAATATAAGGCTAACAGCCAGCAGGCTGAAGTGAGTGGGTGTGGTGGTACCTGAGCTGCAGAGCCAGGAGAACAAAGCTGAAGAAGAAGATTCAAGAAGAAATAACGATCAAGCTGAAGCATAGCTGCCTGAAGCAGTAACCCACAGCAGCAGCAGTGTAGTGAGAGATTTTTGCCTTGAATCTTCTGAATAGAGGCTTACAGAAAAACTTTGGAAGGGGTTTAAAATTTGGTAAAATTATATTTCTCTCAGTTGGACATAAAAAGAGTGGTGACAGTATCAGGACACTATGCATACAACAGTAATTAGTTGTAAGATTAAGGCTTTAAATAAGTAGAAATTAATGGTAGTTTAAGTTTAGAAAATCCAACATGACTGACCAAAATGGCGGATATAGGGATGATGTAGTGGAAGATTCCATCTCTGAAAGATACTGAGTGGCACAGTTGAAAATTCCATTAACTGATAGGGAATGATTCAGCAGAATCTTCCAGAACCTCCTAACATCCAAGATGGCATTATACAGGGGGAGCTAGACAGGAAGTCACATGTAGGTACGTGTGACCAAGCACCTGTAGGTGCACCTGACCATGTGATGTCATAGGGGAGGGGCTAAAAAGCTGGAAGCTGATTGGCTGAGCCCGAGAGAGCAACCAGTATATAAGGCCGACAGCAGTAGGCTGAACTTGTAATAGGTTTGGGGTTCGATGGAGAACAAAAGCTGCAAGACACCTGCAAAGAAAAAAAGCTATCTACTTGAGAAGGAAGAGAAGCAGCAGCAGCAACAGAACCCTGAGGTTGCCCTGGCAACAGCTACCATAGCAACCCAGCCAACGAAGAAAGCAACAGCCTTTAGACAGCACAGGCTTCCGTATCTGTCACCAGAGAGCAGCTTTCACCTCAGCAGCAGCAATTGCTCTCTAGGGACAGCAGACAATGTCAAATATCAGCAGACAGCGCTTCCCTTTTGACAGATCAGAAGGACTCTATTGATGATTCAGAGGGATCTAAGAATAGTAGAAGTGAGTGTAGTCTTCTATTCACCAGGGCCGGCTCCAGCTTTTTTGCCGCGCCAAGCAGCGAAGCGGAGAAGAAGGGAAAAAAAAAAAAAAAAAGCCACGATCAGCAGCACTTCGGTGGCAGCTCTACCACGCCGCTTTATTCTTCGGCGGCGGGTCCTTTGCTCCAAGAGGGACTGAGGCACCTGCCGCCGAAGACCCGGACGTGCCGCCCCTTTCCATTGGCTGCCCCAAGCACCTGCTGGTGCCTGGAGCCGGCCCTGCTATTCACAATCAAAGAATATATGGGTTTTGCTTGTAAATAAAGCCAGATGCCTGTGGTCTGAGTGAGATCTTCCCCTACCCATCTGGTAGTTGCTTGGCCAGTGCTTATTGGATGTTAAATGTTAGAAGTCAAATGTTAAATGCTAGTGTAAATGAACGATTACATTGTTATATGTTATATAGTCTCTCTTATTTGCTGTGCCGCTTTAATTCTTTCAATTGTAAATCTATTGCATTTTGCTCTGTTCTATATATTCTTTCTTGCTTTTCTAAAATACATTGTAACCACTTATTTCTTTAAATAAATAATACTTCGGTTTTTGAAGACTTACTGCTTGTGTGTTTATTCTTGAGTGGAAGGCTGTATCCGGGTCCTTTCAAGGGTTAGCAAGACTAGCTTGCTCTGGGGAGCCCTCTGTGGGCCAGAGACAAGCCCCTTGGTAACTCTCTGGCCATTCCTGCCAATGAGGGGGGGAGGGGAAATGCCTGGGAGTGCTGCAGGGCTCCTCGGCGTGCACGGGGTGGTACCAGTGGCAGCGAAGGCAGCCAGGCAGCCAGCCCCTGGCTGTGCCAGAAGAGCACGCCCAGCAGCACAGCTGGCGGCAGCTCACTGGGCACCAGTCAACGCAGGCGCAGCACCACCCAAATGTCAGGCGGATTGCGTCTGCGCAGGCACAGCTTGTGCATGCACCAGTTGCAGCACGTGGTCCAGCTCTGTGCCCATGTGGCGACATCATGCCGTGCCAGCAGCAGTGTGGGGCCCGGCTCCAGCCCGCCTTGCACGATGTGCAGCAGCAGTGGCTCCCCGCCCCAGCGACCCACCCCCTGCTGCGCACATATCCACCACACACATCACCCCCGCTGCACTTGGTGCCAAGCCATAGCGTCCTCTGGTGGGTGAAAGGCAGAAGTGGAGCACTTCTCAGGCAGACAATATATTTTGGAGTGAGGGTCAGCAAAATAGCCCAATCTCAGGTTAGCACAATTCACATCACAACTGCTAAAAAAAAATTCCTAAACTGTTGGTTAAAAATAACCCATTTGGACAGTAATAGTCTGCCAGAGTGCTGAGGCACTCTGCTGGTGTGACTGGCAGTCTGGCAGTGTCATTCTGGAGTACAAACGTAAGTCCAGAGCTCAAAAGTGGAGAGAAAAACAAGAAAAAGAAGCCTGACTTGAAAAAGTAGGAACTGTAGTTGTACTTTGTTTGATTGTGGGGTTAGGCCTAAAGAAGATCAGGTAGAACTGCTAGTCACTACAGTTAGTAGTGGGCCTAATAGTTCAGAGCAAGCCCGTGATGAAAAAGCCTGTGATGATTCTGTTAAAACATGTGATTTAAGTACAAAAACAGTCCAAACTAGTGCTCTTGCATGGGAGGAAACACTCTACAAATGAGACTGAAAAAACAAGCACTGCTGAAAGTAATATTGCATTCCAAGAGAATGAAGAATGTAGATTTGATATTGGACTGTTAGCGCACTATTTGATATCTGCAACTCTGATCAAAACTGTTATTTGAAAAGGGCCACCTAGGCATCCAAACACATTTCTTGGTGATTGGAAAAAGAAAGTTTCCAAATTCTATATTAAAATCAACCAAAAAACCCCGGAGAGGTTTCTGACGGGGATTGGCTTGTGTGGACTGAAAGTGCAGAATCGCTCTTCTGTTTCCCTTGTAGATTATTCAGTTCAGATGCTGTTTCTTGCAAATCGGTTTGGCAAGTGACAATGGTTGGAAAAAAGAGTTGTTATGGAGCAAATTGTAGGATAAATTGCCTGCATCAATACAAGCAATGTTATTTGAAATGGCGAGATTTAGAGAGAAGATTTGCCCAAGGAACTGATATAAATTCATGGCTAGACAAAGAAATAGAAGCTAAAGTGAAGTACTGGAGGGATTTGCTTAACCGAATTTTGTCAAGTAGTTTGTTCCTGGGTGAAACTGCCATAACAGTAATTTTCTTGAAATTGTTGAATTGCTTGCCAAATACAATCCAGCTCTTCAGGATCATGTAAATACAGTGAGGCAATCTCAAGACAATGGAAAATGACTTCAAGCTCATTATTTTTCTGCAGACAGTAAGAATGAGTTTATCCAGGCATGCAGCGCAAAAGTAGTTTAAGTAATATTATCGGAAAGATGACAATCTAAATATTTTGCTGTGCTTGTCGATGCTACCCTTGATTCTTCTCACACAGAGCAAACTACACTCATCCTAAGATTCATTTTACACAACAATACAGGTTTTGCTATCAAAGAACGATTGCTGGAGTTTGTTGACTGCAACAAAAAAACTGGACAAGATATTGCTATCCTGATTATAACGGTACTGGAAAGACACAATATTCCATTGCAAGACTGCTCTGTCAGGGGTATGACAATGGTTTGAATATGGCTGGCAAATATAATGGTGCTCAAGCCATTATTACTGAACTTAATCCTCTCGCCAAATTTTCTGATTGTGGCACTCATAGCTTAAATTTGTGTGGCTCAAATGCAGCGGAGTTCTGTGATGATGTAATCACATTTTTGGGGATCATACAAAAAAAAAATCTACAATATTTTTGCTCACAGCCCTAAACAATGGGAGATATTGCAAACAAAGATTGGATGCTGATTGCATAATCTGTCTCAGACTAGATCAGGGGTTCCCAAACTTGGTTCATGGCTTGTTCAGGGTAAGCCCCTGGCGGGCCACAAGATGCTTTGTTTGCCTGAGCGTCCGCAGGTACGGCCGGTCGCAGCTCCCAGTGGCTGGGGTTCGCGGTTCCTGGCCAATGGGAGCAGTGGCCCAGGCCACTGGCCCAGCCGTTTCCCACAGCTCCCATTGGCCGGGAACGGTGAACCGCAGCCACTGGGAGCTGCGACCGGCCGTACCTGCAGACACTCAGGTAAACAAAAGCGTCTCACAGCCCGCCAGGGGCTTACCCTGAACAAGCCACGAACCAAGTTTGGGAACCCCTGGACCTAGATGGTTAGGTCACATGGAAAGTGTTAAACCAACTGCAAAACATTTGCCACTAATAACACATGCACTTATCAAGAGTGAGGAACTAAATCTGGCTTCTGAGTGCAAAACAGAGTTAAAGGGAATTCAATGCTACATACAGTCATTTAAATGTATTTGATGGCAACAATATGGCCCAAAATATTGGTGGTCATAGATCAATGTAATAAGGTTCTTCAAATCAAGAGAGGCAACTCTTGATGTGGAAGTACAAAACATTGACAACTTGATTGAGGAGCTTAAAGAATTACATGGTAAGTGGAAAACTCTTCTATCAGAAGCCAAGCGTGCAGCCAAAGCCATGTCAACAGACCTGCCATCCAAAACTAAAATCCCTGAGAAACGCACAAAAAAGAGAGAGCTGTTTCACGATGAAACATCAGAAGTCCAACTGGGAGAAGAGAATGAAGAGAGAGATTTTAAAGTGAATGTTTGTTTTGTACAAGCTTGTTGACTGTGTAATCGGGGGGTTGACACAGTGGTTTGTCATGGCCAGAGATATCAATAATTATTTCAGCTTTCTGTGGTTATATTTGGAATTCACTGATACTCAAATTTAAAACGTGTGTTCTGCTTTTTGCAGAGAATATGACAATGATGTATCCATGGACATCATCGATGAGATGAAACACATGAAAGCAATTTCTAAGGCAAACTTTGGAAGTGCACCTCTCAAACCACTAAAGCTGATAAATAAAATTCATGAGTTTAAGTTGGAATGTCTTTTTCCTAATGTCACCATAGCTCTGGATAGTCTGCAACATACCAGTCACTGTTTCTGAAGCCGACAGATCTTTTAGCAAAATGAAACAAATCAAAAGTGTACAAAGATTAACAATCGAACAAGAAAAACTTAATGGTCTTGCTCTTCTTGCTATTGAGCAAGATCTTGTCAGGTCATTGAACTTTGAAGATATAATTGATGATTCTGCTGCCAAAAAAATCCCGAAGAGTTGCATTTTAGGACCCCTTCCACATTCAGATATTATGATTTTTTAAAATCTTTTAAAATACTTGTTTTATTATTGTATATTTTAACTTTGTTGTTCATATTCAGTTACATCTTGTATATCAGTTTTTTTCCTTTTCTGTAGATTAAACACCTAATTATGATTCATGTGTAATTAGCCTACTTGATACTTTAGGTGCTTTCTTACTTTCTGCTCCTTTAAATGTTTTATATATTATTTAATTTCATAGAATCATAGAAGATCAGGGTTGGAAGAGACTTCAGGAAGTCATCTAGTCCAACCCCCTGCTCAAAGCAGAACCAACACCAACTAAATCATCCAAGCCAGGGCTTTGTCAAACCAGGCTTTAAAAACCTCTAAGGATAGAGATTCCACCACCTCCCTAGGTAACCCATTCCAGTGCTTCACTACCCTCCTAGTGAAATAATTTTTCCTAATATCCAACCTAGACCTCCCCCACTGCAACTTGAGACCCTGGCTCCTTGTTGTGTCCTCTGCCACCACTGAGAACTGCCTAGCTTCATCCTCTTTGTAACCCCATTTCAGGTAGTTGAAGGCTGTTATCAAATCCCCCCTCACTCTTCTCTTCTGCAGATTAAATAAACCCAGTTCCCACAGCCTCTCCTCATAAGTCATGTACCCCAGCCCCCTAATCATTTTCATTGCCCTCCACTGGACTCTCTCCAATTTCACTCCATAATGTATTTATTTAATTTAAATATATAATTCAAAATAACAAATTCTATGTCTTATAATTAGGCTCACAATTTGTTTAATACTGGTGCTGTAACTGGGGGGGAAAAGTTAACTACATCAAGCAATGCCACAACTTACGTATAGTGGGTTCTAATGTGTTATCAATAGGATAAACAGTAGTCTAAACGTTAGCCATCCCTTTCTAGGGGGCCCATTGACTGTTCTGCACTAGGGCCTGGAAGTGCTGTTGGTGGGCCTGACTGGCAATTCCTTTTGGGTGGGCCATAACCTGGTTACCCTTTTGTTAAATTATTGATGGGCTAAGTGTTATTTAATAGAGCCCAACGCCAAACTTGTAGGTAACATAATTGGCGTCTAAAATCTTAGGGTAACAACAGGAGCAAGCGGTAGCAACAACGGCAGCCTGATTACCACTATTATTAGGCAGAGCAGAAGGATCTTAGACAAGTCAGAGGGATTATAGGAGGAGTGATTTTCTGTTAACTTGTAAGGAATGACTGAGTATGCCTGTAAATAAAGCTAGATGCCTGTGTCTGAGTGCGATCCACCCCCACCCATTCTGTGATCATTTGGCCAGCACTCACAGGATGTTAGTGTTAAATAATAAATGATTTCGTAATATGTAATGTTAAGTATTACATTGTAACCACATATAGTCTGTGTATTCTGTGCATTTTATTCTCTTGCACTGCTTCGGTACACGATTTCTAAATGAAAAATAATTGTATTCTATGATGTCTTATAGATTATAGTTTTTCATCTTTCTTGCTTCATTGAATGTATTGTAACTGATTATTTCTTTTAAATAAATGTCAATCCTTTGAGTGGAGGGCTTTATCCGTATCCTCCCACGAGTTAGCAGAATTAGTCTGCTCTGGGAAGTCCTCTGTGGCTTAGGGACAAACCCCCTAGTAAAACCCTGGCAATTCCTCTAGGGCGAGCCACCCCTTATTTACCCATTTGGGTGGAGTAAATTAACAATCAATTTATGGTTATGGGCAAGCCAGGATTGAGGGTGCCTTGAGTACAAATAGTGGGATAACACAGTCAGGTGGCAAAATTTGCAGGTGATACAAAATTATTCTAGATAGTTAAGACCTAAGCTAGCTGTGAAGAATTACAAAGGGATCTCACAAAATTGGGTGACTGGGCAACAAAATGGCAGATGAAATTCATATTGATAAATGCAAAGTAATGCACATTAAATGAAGGGGTCTAAATTAGTTGTTACCAAGCAAGAAAGAGATCCTAGAGTCATCATCGATAGTTCTCTGAAAACATCTGCTTGATGTGCAGTGGCAGTCAAAAAAGCTAACAATGTTGGGAACCATTAGGAAAGGGATAGATCATAAGAGAATATCATATTGCCGCTATATAAATCCATGGTATGGCCACACCTTGAATACTGTATGCAGTTCTGGTTGCTTGATCTTAAAAAAAAGACACATTAGAACTGGAAAAAAAAGACAGAAGGGCAACAGTAATGATGAAGGGTATGGAACAGCTTCCATATGAGGTGAGATTAAAAGGAATGGGACTATTCAGTTTAGAAAAGAGATGACTAAGGGGCGATATAATAGAGGTCTATAAAATCATGAATGGTGTGGAGAAAGTGAATAGAGAAGTGTTATTTACCACTTCACATAACACAAGAACTAGCAGTCACCTAATGACATTAATAGACAGCAGCTTTAAAATTAACATAAGGAAGTACTTCTCCACAGAATGCACAGTCAACCTGTGGAACTCACTGCCAGGGGATGTTGTGAAAGCCAAAAATATAACTGTGTTAAAAAACGAATTAGATAAATTTGTGGAGGATAGGTCTATCAATGGCTATTAGTCAAGATGGTCAGAACACAACCCTATGCTCTGGGTGTCCCTAGCCCCTGTCTCCCAGAAGCTGAGAGTGGATGACAGGGGATGGATCATTTGATAATTGCCCTGTTCTGTTCATTCCCTCTGAAGCATCTGGCACTGGCCACTGTCGGAAGACAGGATACAGGGCTAGATGGACCACTGGTCTGATCCAGGTTTGCCATTTTTATATTCTTATGACATATACGGAAACAGTTCTGTTATTTTTGTTATTCCTGCCACTACAAATTTACTGGCACTTATGTTGGTTCTAAATTCCCAGGCAAAAATGTTGTGAATATCTATCAATTACTTAAAATAAGAGATCTTTAACAATATAGTCTTCTTAAAAAACAAACAGCACACACATCACAAGTCCTGGAAATGCAGAGATAATTTTTAGGTTCACAATTATTAGAACATATGGAAAGGTACAGTTAAGGCCACCAAAATGACCTAGCATTACTCCCATCTTTCACAGATCTGCCACCACCAGCAATTACTGCACCTTGTTTATAAGACAGAGACATTTTGATGAAGGACACTTGAGGAAAGATATTTTGGAAAATGTTTAAAGAAGTTCACAGCTTTGGCCTATGGATTTCTTAAATACATTAAATCTACTTAATGCATAATTTGCTGCTTGAATGGAGAAACTATTGGCTTTGGTTTTGTACATAATGTAACTGTTACTCTTGTAGTTCCCCATTCTTCCTACCCTGAGCTCTTATCGTGTAAGATGTCTAATTTTTCATCTGGACTTAAGAGATTTATGGCTACATGTTTATATTATGTCTCACATCATAACACTTTTACCTTATAAACCCGGCCAATGGGAGCTGTGGGAAGCGGCACCTACAGACGAAGGTTCTGCAGGGACATGCTGGCTGCCTCTTCCCACAGCTCCCATTGGCCGGGAACACAGAACCACAGCCACTGGGAGCTGCGGGGGGTGGTGCCTGCGGACGGTCAACGTCAGCAAAATGTCTCACAGCTCGCTATCAGATTACCCTGATGGGCCGCAGGTTGCCCACCACTGTTATAAACCCTGCATATCTTGGGAAATTGTCTTGAATAACCAACCATCCTGATGGTAGTCACCAGTGAATAGATGTAAAAAATCTTCTTTTCTGACCACTGGGAGATAGCTAATGTAGGGGGAAAATACAATGGATATATTTCTAGAATGGTCATCATACTGCTAAATTGCCTCTTTTTTCAGAATCAAAAGACGTTAAAGAAAATTGGAGTTTTTAGTGCTATCTATCCAAAATCCAAACCCCACTGTTAAATAATAGTTCAGGAAGTGAGACTGTAGTGAGAGATTCTGCTTTGAATGTTCTAAAGTACTTTGCAGCACCTTAATAGAGGCTTACAGAAAACCCTTGGAAGGGGCTTAAAAACGCTGTAGAATTCACTTCTTCCAATTGATATAATTAAGGTGGCGACAGTATCAGAACACTTTGGTTTGCATAAAAGAGTAATTAGTTTTAAGATTAAGGCTCTAATTAAGTAGAAATTAATGACAGTTTAAATTTAGAAAATCCAACATGGCTGATCAAAATGGCAGGGATGGTGATGACATAGTTCAAATTTAGGTAGGGGAAAGTTCCAGCAAACAAGATGGCGTTAGAGAAAGGAGCTTAGAAAGGTCTAGAATCTAAGATGGCATCGGGGAGGAGCTTTCCTACCTAAAAATAAGTATGATGTCGTGGGGAGGAGCTGAAAAGCTAGAAGCTGATTGGCTGAGAGGATCTGAACTTGAGAGAGCAACTAGTATACAAGGCCGACAGCCAGCAGGCTGAGTATGTAGTGGGTTTGACAGCAGGCTGAGATTGTAGGAGGCTTTCAGCTAACAGGCTGAAGGTAGTGGGTTTGAAGCTTTGCATAAGAACGGAAGCTGCCTGAAAAGAAGAACTAAACAGCCTGAAAAGCAGCTACCTGAAAAGCAACTACATGGAAAAACAGCAGCAGCAGTAGAATTCTAAGGTTGCCGTGACAACGAGCAACTGCCTGCTAGCAGCTACTTTGCCAACAGCAACAGAAGAGCAGCAACCGCCATTGCATCTGCAGCCCGACTGAGCAACAGCACAGCTGTGGAGCCCATACTTCTGGAAACCAGACAGAGCAGAAGGACCAATTAGATGGGTCAGAGGGAAATTTTGAATAAAAAGTTCAAGTCTGATCTTCTTTCCAACCTATTATTTAAGAGTGTAAAGATTTGTTTGTAAATAAAGCTGGATGCCTGCATCTTGACTGAGATCTCCCTTACCCGTCTTGTAACCGCTTGGCCAGCGCTTACAGCATGTTAAATGTTTAATGTTAAGAGTTAATGTTGATGTCAAGTAAATGTTTATTTTTAATCTGTGAATACGGTAATGGTTTTTCATATGTGTACAGAGGTCACGTATACCACATGGTATTAAGTACAGGGTTAAACTGTATCACTAAAGCTAAAAGCCTTTGTGTATATGGGAATCTCTATGCGCATGTTATATTGAAACTACTGTATTTCCTGTATGTGATAGTTATCCTATATAGTCTGTGTCTTTCATTTTATTGCGTCGCTTTTAAATGTAATTCTGTTGCATTTTACTACAGTCTATGTATTCTCTCTTGCTTCATTAAACACATTGAAATAACCAATTATTTCTTTAAATAGACAATTCTTTTGTTTTCAAAGAATTACTGCTGTGTGTCCATCCTTGAGCGGAAGGCTGTATGTGTGTCCTTTTAGGGGTTAGTAAGACTAGCTTTCTCTGGGGAGCCCTCTGGATTTGAGACAAGCCCCCTGGTAACATCCTGGCAATTCTTTTAGGGCAACCACAACCTTGTTACCCTTTAGTTAAATTATAAGCGCTATCGTAGGCTAACATAACTGGGGTCTAAAATTTTAGGGTAACAAGATCACCTCATTCTTGAACCCTCAGATCTTCCAAATAATTTAATTTACCTTAAACATTCTAGAAAAATACTACCCTTCCATAACATTATAATTATGAAATTAAAGGCTCATAATGGAAGGCAATCTCAATCTCTAAGGATGGGAAGACTAGCATCTCTACATATTTATCCATTGGATTGTTAAGTGACACACTTTCAGCAATATCTCCATTTTTTCCAGCGTTTTTTTGCTAGACTTCCACTGCACAGCTGGAAAGTGTGTATGAAAGGCATCTTGATCTAATTTAAATTTATATACTGAGTTATCTTCAGGAAGAGTCCATGTCCAGCTAGTAGACATTCCCTGAGGAATTACACCAGTACAAAATAAATCTTAATGCTGTCAAATGCTAAAAATTGGAAGTGGGGTGAGCTAAGCCCATAGATATCTGGGTATACAAAGAACATCCCACTTTAGTCTTGGACAATTCATTCCATAGATAAATTTGCTCACCATTTAATTTAATTTCCTTAAAAAACTATTTGGCAGTTTAATGGGAAGCAATGAGGTCACCTGCATAAAGCTTAGTAAGGAACCATTTTGCAATACTAATCCTGTCCAGCTAAGATCTGGATTTGCTTCCTGCTTCAAATCTCCAAATACCTTATTCAGAACAGAATATAATTATATTTGAACAGTGTGTCACACCTAGTGGGGACATTAATTAAAATATTCCATGATTAAAACTATGTCAGGCAAATTTTAAACTTATCTAGAAGCAACTAATCAAGACACAGCACTAAGAGGATGGATTTGGGGAGGTTAATGTGACAGCCTGACTGAACTCTATTTTCTCTAGGACACAAATTAATGCATAAATAGGTATGTGGGTCAGAGCTAGAAATGCCAGCAAATGACCTACTGATAGAACCACGCAGAGCTCCATTTCGCTTGACAAACCTGGTCAAAATTTCACACAGCAGATCGGAAAGAACCACGCCTACAGTGAGAAAGCAGGTAGTGTTGCCTAGTTCCCCCACACCAGTTTGAAGGGTTGAGCTCTGACCCCACACATTTTCTCTTGCTTCAGCTGCTCTTCATCAGGATGAACAGCTGACTTTAAGGTCTTTGGCCCAAGAAGGTGGGCGTAGTGAATAGCCAGCTTTCTCTGCTGCTGCTTGCCTCTGAAAGGGATGTTGTAAAACTTCCTGCAGGAGATGAACCTAGAAACAATTAAAATTCAGAAGCCATTCCACACAAAATTGTTTTGCAGATTCCCTGGGGCAAAACATACTAAGCGTTGAACTCACTCAGGGAATTACTCCTCTAACTGTTTATTACTACCACTATTGGAGGGCAGTACTGGTCAAAAGTGTTATGAACACAACACTCATTTCATTAGCTCCATAAATGTAATTAGTACGTAAGTAGACAGTTTTACCTCTGAAAAGTCATTCATTTTAGCTTTTTGTACTGCTGATTCTGCCATCCAATTCCTAAGTACATATCTAGGATTGATAGCTGCAATCAAAGGAAAATCCAGTTGAATTTGGTTATAAAAAGTTGAATACATACCATATAAAAGCAACCCATATTTCTTGAATATTTTAATTGAAAGGTCACTTAAAAGGTTAGTACACAATTAAAACAAAACAAAAAAACAGTGGCATAACAGGAAAAGAATTAATTAGCCATATTTTTACATATAGTAATGCCATAGTACCATTGTTCTTCTTTTGTAAGTATTTTTTATTACTAAACAAATATTTAGATGTTTTTTATTTTTAATGGGGGTTTGAAATATGTTAGAAAAATTAACTTAATGTGAAGTGTGTACTTGACCAATTTGTAAGCAACCAGGCTACAAACAGAGAGAAAAGGGTGGTATTAAATACTATGATGCAAAGAAGATTTCTCAGTGCGGATCACTAATTCACTTTTCATTAGTGGTTAGCATATTGAAATCTAGATTTTTGGAGTCAAGTGAGGGGGTGATTCTGCATAAATGATCCTTTATAGGCTAATATATTTGGGGGGGGGGGAATTATTTATTTAGATTTAAAACTATAAAAAAGATGTCTACTCCAAGGTCTTAGGTGCCTTTACACCTTCAATAATTATGAAATACAATGAAATTCCAGCAGTATTGAAATAATCATTCCATCCAGACTCTTTCCAACCCTTTAACATTGAGGGATGCACACCCTCAGCCTTCTCTAAAAGCCCAGTGAAACAGGTTTCTTTTGCTGTGTGGTGCTGTGTGCCCAGGAGGTTGCCAAATTTTGACTATTTCAGAGCAAGGGAGGAGGCAGGGGGAGCAAGTTCTAGAGTCCTGGAGCCTTCTCAGAGAACGCCCTCCCAACTGCTCTCCTCCCTTTTATAGTGAGGGGGATCCAGTTCAGGTGCCTCTGCTGACTGCACAAGTAAGGACACAAATTGCCATTGTCAATGTATTATTAAGGGTTATAATATTTATTATTATAATAAATCATGATATAGCTTAATGACAAAAGGGCTGAATAATATTAATGAGAATAAAATTATACTTAGACATTAGTTTCTGAATTTTTCTTGAGGTTCACACATCAAGATGCTGACCAGAGAAGCTTTCAAAGCTTTATGTAGCAATTATTTCAACCTACACTTTTGGTTTGTGATTCTTGTATGTCTTTCCTGTGCTTTATACAGTTGTTCTGTTCTTACTGTGGGTAAATAAAACCATCTTTTGCTTTCCACTGTTGTCATGTTGCTATGAACCAAGAAGTTGAATAAAGGCAAAGGGGAGGATAAGAAGCCTAAGATAGTTAAAATTCTAAACATGCCACATTAAAATAGGGCATAAGTGGGCTCAGGAATCAGCACTCTGTCCTGAACAGCTTCAAACAACTCAGCAAATGGAAGCATCATAATCATAAAAACGGCTTTTTTCCAAAACCTGTTGGAAGCATCCATGAGAGCCACATTTCTTCTCTGACAGGTTTCAGGCTGTTTATATCTAATAAGGGGCAGTCCAATGGACTCTGAAAATGAGACTGCTGAATTATTAGATCACACAAATGATAGACTACAAAGGAGTTTATCCTGCATCTTGGGATCAAGAAAAATTCTTATAAGCAAACAGACTTTAATTCTCAAATTCCTGGCTGATATCACTCAGACAAGTCCTAATTTTCCTCTGTAATTAAAGCATGGCCTTCTGGTTCAGTATGTTTTCTTTCAATTAATGACCAAAAGAATATCTACCGATTAAATCTGTTTCTTAAACCTGTTAAACTCCCAGTATAAATCTTTACATGACACAGGAGCAGTGTATTTTCCCAGGGTCAGTACCTGACTATTCCTTTATATTAAATCAATCAGCAGTACTAGACGCACTATTAGCCTTAGCATGAAGGGTCTATGGTTTTTGCTCACACAACTAAGGCTCATTTGTTCCAATCATTTTGAAAGGGGAGATGTTCTAGTACAGGAGTTCTCAACCTTTTTCTTTCTGAGGCCCTACCCAACATCCTATAAAATCTTCATGGCCCAACCGTGCCACGACAACTCTTTTTCTGCATATCCAGTAGATTAAAAGCCAGGGCTTGCGTTAGGGGCTAGTGAGCAGGGCAATTGTCCTGGGCTCCATACCACAGGGGGCCCCACAAAGCTAAGTTGCTCAGGCTTTGGCTTCAGCGCCGGGTGGTGGGGCTCGGGGCCTCGGGCTTCTGCCCCACATGGTGGGGCTTGAACTTTCCGCCCTGGGCTCCAGCAAATCTCATGCCCCCTGAAACCTACTCGCAGCCCCCCCACGGGGCACCGGACTCCTGGTTGAGAACTGCTGTTCTAGTAGATGTCCCAGTAGTTTTAGTGTGAATAACACTTGTTTCAAGCCATAGAAAATGTTTAAAGAATAAAAAATATTTATAAAAAAAAAAAAAATATGTAACCTTACAAAATATGCTTTGAAATAGTCCTATGGCATATTGTTCGAGGGGGAAAAAACAGACAAAATACCATTGATAAAATCCTGAACCCTCAAATCATCTCTCAACTTGTCCCTCACTATGTTCCTTATTTCAGATTAAAATTTAACTCTTCTCCACATAATGCCATTTTCTTCTGTCCTTTGTAAACAAAAGCATTGATACTATAGAATGCTTTTGTTTGCTTGCAAATGTATACCTTGTAGGCAGCAGGTCAGCACCTAAGAATTCACATCAGAGAGAGACTAGGGCCCTGATCCTGCAAAGAGATCCATGGGGATCACCCTTAAGGTAGAACTGCATTCACTTTTGATGGTTTCCTTTGCAGAATTAGGGCCTAGGACAATAAACATACTTCTCTGGTAATATGCACAATTTATAAAAAGCACAACAAATCCAGTTAATAGCTAGTATTTCTTGAAGATCTAACTGCCTATGCAGTAGGTTAAATAGAACTTGTATGACTACGCAGTGACTCATAATTCTATTACATTCCTTACTTTGGGAATTGGACATTGGCAGTTTGAAGCAACAAGACTCATTATAGGCAATGCAGCAGAAGAGGTTGATACTTTACGTTATTTAGAAAGGAGAGTGAGCTATACAACTGAGTTGGGACTCTGGTTTTGAACTCTGAGCTCTACAGGCTCCCCAAGCCAAAGCAGACTAGCAATGCTGCAGAGGTGAAGCTCTCCTTCAGAGTGAAAGTGCAGTCTGAAATCTCAGGCACTGCATTTCGTGAACCAGTTTCAAAATGATTTTCACCCCACAAATAAACACATTGTTAGACAGAGATAATACTGCTACTAAAATGCACGTTTCATCAGTGTGTTCAGGTAAGTCTCAACTACCGTTTTCCTTAAGACTTAAAAATATATAGTTATTAACAACATTCCTTCCGGACAGTATTTTTTTATTTTAACAAGATAGTACTACTCTGTATGCATTCAGTGCTTTTCATCCATTAGAAACAATCACCAAGTAAGCCTAACACTCTCCCAGTGAGGTTGGTTTCTTCATTTTATGGATAGAGAAACTGAGGCACAGAGTGGAGAAATAATTTGCCCAATATCCTAAAGCAACTCAGTGGTAGGGTCAGGAATAGAATTCAGCCATGCCAATATCCAGAATCCTGCCTTAACCACTAAAGCTCTGCCTCCCTCCAGTGCAATGTGATCTACTTTGTCCAAGCATTTGATCTAATCCATTACATTGCTTTTCAGGAATAAACTAAAAATATAGTAACAATATCAAAGAATACTGCAACAGATGGGAAAGTAACATGACTCACACTAAAATGACAACTCACATTGAAACAAGGACTCACAGTACCAGGAGGCAATACAAATTCTATTAAATAATATTAGTCCCAAGCACATATATCCTGAACAATAGCAAACTGACAAGTTTGACAGTGGATTATCTCTTCTGTATAGAAAAAAATGTTAAGAATTAAAATTAAATACAGCGGACCCTCGCTTGAACGCGCGTCTGTATAGCGCGATTTCGCTTATAGCGTAGGACCGTGCATGGATCCCGAATTTAATTAATTACATTGGGATCCATGGTAACATGGTCCCTGCGCATGGATCCAAAACCCTGAGTTCAAGCGGGAATCCAGTGTGGTATTAATCAAGGAGTTCTGAAGGAATTTAAGAATGAAGTGGGTGAGCTGTCAACAAAAATGTGCAATCTTTTACTAAAATCAGCTTTTATACCAGAGAATGGGAAGGGAGCAGATATTATACTGATCTTTAAAGAAGTTAATGGGGAGGTTTTGGGAATTTTACATCAGCAAGCCCTTACTTTAGTATCAGGTAAATTGATTGAAATGACAATTAAGAAGATAATTATAAAAGAACTAGATGAACTGGATATGAAAGGAACAAACCAGCACAGCTTCTGTAAAGAAAAATTGTACCTCTCTGACCTACTTGAATTCTTTGAGCTGGTCTATGAAACTGAATAAAAGAACATGACAGAATGTATTTGGACTTTCAAAAATTCTTTGACAAACTCTGTAATAAAAGGCTGTTAAAAAGCTAAGCGGTCATATAGTGAAAGATGAAGTATAATCAGAGATTAGAAACTGGCTATTTGAGAGAAACGAAGAGTAGGAATAGATGGTTAATTTTCAACATGACCCAAGGTTATGTAGTAGGACCAGTGAAGTTTAAATCATTTATTAATGATCTGGAAGAGGGGGTGAACAGTGAGATGGCAACATTTGCTGATTACACAAAATTATTTAGGTAATTCAAGACTAGAGATGACAGTGAGGAAATTCAAAGGGATCTAACCAAGCTAGATGAATGCACAGCACCTGATAGATGAAATTTGATGTGGACACATGTAAAGTAATGCACAGTTGACTAATTTGAGTAGGATATTGATAATCTAGGTTTAGATTATCAGATATAAATTAGTTGCAATTTATATCATCAGAGAACAAGAATTGTAGGTAAGCACTTTTCTTTTGTACCCATGGCATCTATTGTAATAAACCACCACAGATACTCAGAAGCGCTATATGAAAACTATATAAACACAGGTGGTGGGTATAAGAGGCTTCAGGAGGCTTAGCTTCCCCAAACAGGGTAAGAAATGCCAGATGTGGTGCACCTCCCTTTGGAAGCACACTGGCCCACTGCCTTTGGAGCGCTGGATGCTCCTGAGAAGTGGGGAGGCCACCAGAACCCAGACCACGGCCCCACTCGCACTTGGCCTCTTCCCCTGTAGCCCTGCCCGTGCTGTGCCTCTTCCCCCCGAGGCCCTGCCCTTGCTCCCCTTCTTTCTCCAAGGCTCCCCACTCACTGCTCGCTCCCTCCACCCCCTCCCCCGCACCTGCCATTGCTCACCCTTAAGACAGGAGCGAGTGGAAAGGAGTGAGTGGCGGGAGGCTCAGGGGAGGGGGTGGAGAGGAATATGTGGTGGGTGCCTCAGAGGAGGTGATGGAGGGAGTGAGCAGTGGGTGGGGGGGGCCTTGAAGGAAGAGGGGGAGCAAGGGTGGGGCCTCAGGGGAAGAGGCAGAGCAGGGGCAGGAAGAGGCGGAGTGGGGTGTTGGGGGAAGAGCCCAAGTGGGAGCAGGGTCTTGGGGCACAGGGAGGATGGGGCACGGGCGGAGCCTCGGGGCAGAGCGGGGCCATGGTCCAGGCACTGGTGGCCCCTCCTACTTCTAGGGAGCTTCTGGTGCTCACGCCCAGCCTCCCAAAATGCCTATGTGAATAAACAGTAAAAGAGAAAAAATCAGAATAAAAAATGCACTATAATAAGCTGCGACAAGCATGCTGCATGGTAGGAACCTACAGTTACCTATCTATGTACTATATTAAATGTGCCTATTGCCATAGCGTCTAAGTCAGTGATACTCAGACCTCAGTGCAACATTATTGCCTGCTATTTAACATTAATCTTCCACATGTAAAATTATAAGAACTATCCCTTAAAATAGATAAAACTTCAGCTAGAACATGGAGATCCAAAATACGAAGGTCAAAATAATCATGGTCAACACCCCAGTAGTAGTGGGAATTTGTGCCACACCTAGTTTTTTAAAATTATTGATAAACCACAATCTAATTTCCTTCTATTTTTCACTGGAATCAATGAAAGCTTCTGAAAGCAGTACCTGATCAATATCTCACAAAGGATTATGGCTACCTGCTGCAAATGCAATTACACATGTGAATAAAGCTTTCATCCAACAGCTCCCAAAGTAGCATGGTAACGAAGGACAAAGCCTACAATACTTTTGGTGCAAAGTAAGATCAGATCCCCTATTGACTGTGCACCATCTGTGCCTCGAGACTTTCAGTAGTTCAAGGTCCTCTATATGCAAACTTTTCACAGATTTCGCAGAATTTACTGTGGAGCCACAAAATGGCCAGGCAAAATCTCTCTCTAAAGAAGGATCTCAGGATCTGGCTCTCAATATGTAACAAAATAGCTGAAAACGCAGCACTAACAACAGTGGATAATGTCAAAAAAACATTTCTCCCACAGGGCTTGATCAAGCATACAATGTATAATGTGCCTAAATAAATCAATGGTTGTCATATTTAGTAATTTTGATGCTCATAACTTTAACATTATTAAGTGTTAACATTTAAAAAAAGCCCTTCCTTTGCTAGTGAAAGCCAGCAGAGAACAACAATGCCCACTACTAATGGAAATAGTCAAAGCCTCCTCCAGGGAAGCATACCAATCACACTCTTTCAAAAGCACAAAGTTCGCCCAATCCTCAAGAAGCCATCATTTGACTCTGAAGACCTCTCCAACTATTGTCCCATCTCTAACTTTCCATTCATGAACAAAATAGTAACCACTAAGCTCCAACACATGACATCAGCTAACATGCTGGATGCCTTCCAAGGGCTCAGACCAGGGCACAACACAGAGACAGCTCTAGTGGCACTAAAAGACAACCTTCTTATGGCCACAGACACAGGTAAGATCTCCAGGCTCATGCTGCTGGAACTCTCTGTAACTTTTGACACAGTGGGCCAGGTGGTATTGTTAACCAGCCTACATGACATAGGAGGGACAGATGGTCAAGCACTACAAAAACAACAAGGAGTCTGGTGGCACCTTAAAGACTAACAGATTTATTTGGGCATAAGCTTTCGTGGGTAAAAACCTCACTTCTTCAGATGCATAGAGACATGCATCTATGCATCTGAAGAAGTGAGGTTTTTACCCACGAAAGCTTAT
>NW_020664435.1:43386475-43414744 GCF_002925995.2 Terrapene triunguis
ATAAGCTTTCGTGGGTAAAAACCTCACTTCTTCAGATGCATAGATGCATGTCTCTATGCATCTGAAGAAGTGAGGTTTTTACCCACGAAAGCTTATGCCCAAATAAATCTGTGCCACCAGACTCCTTTCTTGTTTTTGTAGATACAGACTAACACGGCTACCCCCTGATACTCAAGCACTACAGTGACGCCAATCATTCCTCTCCAGCAGAACTCCAAGAGTGGTGATGATTAACTGCTCCTCTCCAAAGACCCTCACCTCCCTTCCTGCAGGGATCCATACTATTCCTTCTTCTTTTCAATATCTTCCAGACAACCGGCGGAGATAGTGAGGTGTCATGGGCTCAGCTGTGAACTATATAGCTCATTCTCATCTGATGCAATCACCACCACTATTATGATAACACAATGCCAGCAAGTCATCAGCTCTTGGGTGAAGAGCAGCTGGCTCAAGCTGAACCAAGGCAAGACCAATGTGATCCTAGTTGGAGAAGGAAAATGCTTTGAATGCTAGCCAAGACACTGTTTCCACCTTCCACTCATAGCATACTACCCCCATTTACCAAATTAGTGTCAAGCCTCAGGATTCAGTTTGACTTTTCACTAAGCGTGGATGACCTGATAGCATCAGTATCTAAAACTACCTTCTTTTACTTCCAGCTTGCAATGAAATGTGGCTCTTTCCTTGAGGATAAGGACTTGGCCACAGTGATCCATGCACTTGTCTCCTTCAGGATGGATTACTGTAATTTACCGTATCTGAAGCAGAATGTGGAAACAATGCATAAGCTCCAGCTGATACATAATACAGCTGCACAACTACTCCACAGGGTAGGCCATCATGAGTACATCAGGACTATGATCAAATCCCTCCACTGGCTCCCAAACAGTTTCTGATATCAGTTTAGTGCTTTGGTCCTAATCCTCAAAGCAGTTAATGTAGCTGGGGCCTGATCTATTAAAGACTGAATTTTGACCTATTATAATAACTGATGCGACAGTGGCACTGCTCTGGAACAAGGTAGATCACAAAGGCCAGGACACAGTGCATAAGAGTTGAGGAGATATGGCTACTGAATAGAGATTCAGAGGAGATTAGGCAAATCCAGAGTCTGATTGTCTTTAGGAAATGCTGCAAAACCTTCCTCTTTGAAAAGGTCTTTCCACAATATGACATTCACAACACTGAACCACCCTCTTCTACGAAAAAAAGGTAAGTTAATAAAGTTTAAACAATCAGAACCACAAACCCTACCCCTAGTAGAGATTTTACCTTGAAAAGGAAAAAGTGATAAAGACTCCATGAAGTCCACTACAGATTTTGGTATTGCTAATGATTTTACACAGATGGTGCTCAGATATATTACTCCTGGGGGAATTCTGCGCCACTGCGCATGTGCAGAATTCATGTCCCCCCTGCTCATTTTTTTCTCTGCAGAATCTAGATTCCGGTGAAGAGGTGCTGCAGTTACACTTTTCATTCACCAGGGGTTGCTGTGGCGCCAGAAGAGAAAGCAGACAGCCGGAGAGGCTGCATTCCCCACAGCAGGGCCAGGTGAGGAGGCTCCGGACAGACAGAGTGGGGCACACAGAGCTGCTAGGCAGTCACAGACTGGGATTTAGAAGGGCTAGTGGGGGGGAGGGGAGCAACTCAGGAGCTAGTGGAGTGACAATGTTGAGCCAAGGGCTGAATGGAAGGTGGGCTGCACAGCCACAAGGGGACAGGGGGTATAGGGCTGCAGGGCCATATGGGGATGGGTGAGGGACGCTGCAGGACACATGTGGCAGGGGGTAGGGGAGTGTAGAGACACAAAGGGATACGGGGTGCAGGGACACACAGGGACAGGGGCAGATGTACCTGACTGAATAGCAGAAGCTAGGGGTCAGCCAGGGTCTGCATGGGGGAAGCTCCCCAGTTGCCTAACAATTCCTCCCCCACCCAAAAAAAACCTTTTCCATACTTCTCTCACCCACACCCAACAACCCTCCGGGTTCACGCCCAGGCTCCTTTCCTCTCCCTCAGCTCCTCCAAGCCCTCAAGCCTTTGCACTGCTTCTGAGGAGTGCAGGAAATGCGTTTCTGTATTGTAGTTTAAATGCATTACTCAAAGTTCTGTATTAATATGCCTAGTAAGGAATCTATTTATCAAAAACACATTTCCTGAATCTTTTTTTTTTTGTCTCTATTGTTACAGACATACTTCCTGACAGATATTTTGAAATAAATTACCGAAATAATTGAAACTGGTCTGATTATATTGTGTTATTTTTACAAATAAAATATGTATAATTTTGCAGAATTTTAAAGTACGTGCAGAATTTTTAATTTTTGGCGCACAATTCCCCCAGGAGTAATATATGATGACAAGCAGCAGTATAAAACTATGCTAAGATAAGAAATGATTATACGATTTTAATAACTGCATGTTGATTAGGAAATAATAGTTTTGTCAGTATTGCGATGTCATCTTTAAACAATGCGTAAATGAGATTTCAATATTATGTACACAACAGAAATTGATCTTTTGATATAAAACGGTATTGTAGTTATAATAACGTTAAATGCAAATCTAGTGAGAAAGAGTGATGAGTGTGGTCTAGTGATTATCAGGAGCTGCGAGCTAGGATTTCTGGGGTCAATTATCAACTCCACCCATTGATTCATTCTGGAGCTTTGAGCTAGTCATTTAAATTATGTGCCTCAGTTTCCCCCATGTGATGTGGATAATCACAATTATAATAACTAATAACATTTACCCTATCTCACAAGTGAAGCTTGATGATTATTAATGTACTTGTAAAATGATTTGAGATCCTTATATAAAAGGGGCTATAGTAGCAGTAGTAGTAAAAGTACTGATATTTCTGAAAGAAATACTATTTTCCTTAAGAGTTAAGATTTCATACAGATATTGTAAATCCCACTTATAATGCTCTTATGTAGATTTACTTGTTGAGTTATATTTTTAGGTGCCAGTTTACCTCTCCAATATGTGTATGTGTTAGTAATAGAATTATTCTAAATCCGGGGTGACAGAAGCACTGAATCTAGCTATCAGAATCAAAGTATAGTTCATTATTTGATATCTCAGATATCAGGCTAGATTCTCTTAGGCTGCATTTGCTTCTACCTGCCAGGGTTGAATTCCACCCAGAGGACTGTTCAAATTCCTTGCTGGTGCAGAAATGTGCAATTTAGTCCTCTCTCTGAACCAGCAGAAGCGATTTCAGTCCATTGTCTCAATCAGTGGTAAACTTTCAATCCTACCAGTCAATTTATATTCAGAAGGCTGACCCCACAATGGAAAGGGTTAGAGACACCAGATTTTTAAATGAAAACTTAAATTAGTCTTGGCTTTCAGGGAGTGTAAAAACCAGAGGAAGTGTGGATTCCACATCCATGGTCCCAAAAGCCAGCTATGAGCATTTCTAATTTCTACTTTATTTTATGGAGACTGTTGGGGGAAAGGGATAAAAACAGAATGTTTTTTGTTTCAACATGTTCAAAGCTTTTTTGTATGAAAATGGCAACAGGTTTGGTACTGCATTTTAATACCTGCTCAACAGAAAAAACGGTGCAGAAAAGTAACTTGTACTTCACAAGTTTTAGATAAGCATTCATAGAGAAGTATATTTGGCTTTAATCAAATAATGAAATGCAGAACAATGTGATGTATCTTGACCTTTGAAAGATTAGAAACATCAATTAATAATGTTTGTTCATGAATATCTTTCACCTAGATTAAACTGCCACAGCAACAGGAGGAGATTAGTTGTTCACATTCTAAGTAATTATGAAGAGATACTTTAAATTAAAGTAACTGAAACTGTGATAATTTACACAAGGAAAAAGTCTGAAGAGGATGTGGGGATCATTTTAATTTAATTAATGTAAACGCAGCCCAGAAGGAGTGAAAACAGTAACTGCTGAAGGAATAAAGCTTCATTTTAAGCCATGAACTTCATGACCATTTGTTCAATTGAAGTATGTATATACAGTTCTGTCAGGATACATTTAGCCAGATTCTGATCTCAATTACACTGGTATAAATCTGAAGTAATTCTATTGAAGTTTAACAGAATTACTCCAAATGTGCAGCAGTGTAATTAAGACCAAAATCTGATCCTTGTTTCCTTTTCTTCATAAAAATATGGTACTTTTTAGTGCTCCTGAAAGGAAGGGGTTGATAGCCTTGAAGAACCATGTTTTGTGCAGCGAGGCACCACGTACAAGTGTGATAGTGCTTTTGAGTTGTTTGGGGATTTTGTTTGGAAAATGAAACAAATACAATTGCCATGAAATACAATTACCCATTCTCTCTCCTCAGACAAAAAAAGCTGTACCTGGCACAGTACCCTAACAGTCACAGACTCAGGCTCTGTATAACCTGCAGGAAAGCAAATGTACATATTTCTATTCCCAGTAGACAATTTTGATACTTTCTTCAGACCACTGACATGTCACAACCACAGTAATTATTTAATTGAATACCTAGTGCATGGATAGCATACTTCTGTGAATAAACTGTTACCTAACGATTTCCAATTGCCTGAAAAGTTCTAAATTCTTCAATTGATTTACCTACCTGTCATTCTTTTTCTTCTTGTACTGTCTGAATCACCCATGTTACTATATGTGGAAAACCAAAAAAAAATATTACATGAATTTTGTGCACTTTAACTTCTCTTGTTGATACCACATTTCCCTCTTTTCCCTTTCATTATAGTTTCCTATCCTACTGTAAATAGAAAAAAAATCAATAATTCCATTAGTTGAACAGCAAGAATTAAACAAACCTAACTGGCATATCTACTTTCCCTTTTATCCCTCTCCTAACATTTTCCCAAGACATCATTCAAAAAGTATTCATTCTACATTTGTTTAGTACATATACTCCCTCAAGGTTTCTCAGAAGATAATGCATCCAGTACAAAGTGGCTGAGTTTCATTCCTGTACTGAATATATTCTAAATGCATTCCATTTGACACTATTGACCTAATTTCCTAAACTGCATATGATCAAATGCAAATGGCAAATACTTATTCACTGGCACAAATGCCAAATTACAAATCTTACTGGACATTTACCAATATCTCAGATTTGTAGCTGCAGCTCTGACAAATGTATGTGCAAATTAGGCACATAATTTTGCCATGCATTTGTGGGGTTTACTTACTTTTTAAAATATTTTGTTCTCCTTCCATTGAAGTTAATAGGAGTTTTGCCATTGTTTTCAATGGAAGCAGGATTAACCCCCTAAGTGCAATTACACTCTGAAAAGTGACTATGTGAAAATGGCATTTTCTTTCTCAGCAGATTTGCTCCTCATGTACATTTGCTCCCTGAGAATTGTATCTTTAAAGAGAATGAGAATTGTCGTGAGTTTAAAAATGTTTGATTTCTCATGTTTTACCACTATCAGCCCTGCAGAGTCAACACAACTATGTAAGAGCAAACAGGGTTCCTTTTTGGCTTATGAAACAACAGAATTTTAGCTGGTTCCAACTGTGAAGCAGACACCTATGCAATCCACTGTCTTTCAATTACACATTGAGTCACATCTGTGCAGTCCCCTAAGTCCAAGGCAACAGGGTTGCAGAAGTGTATATGAGAAGAGCACCTGACCAGAAGCATATAGATTACTAGTGAGAGAACACAGCTTGACTTTCAAATCCCAGACTGAGTTTGCTGGGTTGTCAGTTTAAAAAACAACCATAATTGTAAAGTGAGTAAATATGCTATGGGGTCACTGAAGGACACTTCAATGCTGAACTCCATAACGTCATTTTTACAAAGTTGTGTTTCAGAATAGACCAGATTGTAATTAGATAGAATAAATATACATTCCAGCCATGCAATTATCATGGCAGCTAGTGAGATCCCCATGCACATAGGGAAAAATCGCATGTAAAAGTATGCCCAGGAGCAATATATAGAATTGGCTAAAGACCATGCAATATCTGACCCAGACCAGGATAAGATTAAGTTTACCCCACCTAAATTCCACTGGCAAACATACTCTTGTTATTTTTAATTTGAAACTGTATTTATCTTACCGTCCTAATCTCAAGAGGTATATAGTAACCCAGTCTGAAAAGAACTTGTGTTCAGCAAGGTCCTGCAGAGCCCAGAATTCCTAAATGAAAAAATACCGTTAATGATAGGTACACTGCAGGTTGTTACTTATAAATCTGTTCACTTTGTTCATTGCTTGTAAAAAATTCTAGGACATAAGCAGGGCAGGAAGAAGCCACAGTGCTTGGCACTTAACTTTTCTTTGGTGTGCTTGCTTTGTGTTTCATGCTAACCCAGAGAGATGCTACAAGGATATCTGTGCTACCTGTGTCTGAGCTTTGTGTGCCTCAAGTGAGGCCCCATTATAAATCACTTCTTTTACAGAAAATACACAGCTATTTAAAAATATTTGTGAGAGGGAAGGAAAATGAATGGGAAAAGAGGTGGTAGACAAAGAAAATAAGAGAGGAAACAGGGAAGGAAAGGGAGGAGAAAGAAGTCTGATAAAGGAGCAAGATGAGAAAGCAGACTCAGGGCAGCCACAAATCAGGTTTCACAAGCTGGTTAAACTGTGTTTACAGTTGCTTTGCATTGTCTGTGTGGGACAAAAAAAGCCAGCAAAAATGGATAAATATTACAGAAGAAGTCTAAGAGGAAACAGGCACAGATATGCATAAAGAGATACACCACAGTACACGAGAGAAGGAAACGAAGAGTGAAACAAAGAAAGGGACGTGAAAAGAAAGAAAAACAAGGGAGTCAGGGAAAGTAACTGGGTAGAAGGACTGGCTTGAGCAACCAGCTTGTGGATAGGAGGAGAATGTGGAAATCCAGTATTCCTATGTGTGGATATGAGGATAAATGGCTTTAGCGGGAGAAAAGAGATACTCCTAGCTGAGGATACAATGGTGTTAAGTTGCTGTTCTTGCAATATTCCTGCTGGGTTTTGGCATGTGATTATATGTGCATCTGGAGGGAGATATGCGAGTGGTCTACTGATTTGTAAGAACATACCTTGCCACTGGCAAAGCATTCTTGCATAGATAAAACTGTTTTGCATGCATATGAATCTTTTAAACAGCATAAAATTACATCTGGTATTTCAAACAAGGTTTGGGGGATCAGAATTACTGGGTTAACTTATTTTCTACCTTGAACAGAACACTTTCTCCTAGAAAAGCCTAAATTGACATGCTTGAAACAGTTTGTTCAGCTAATCAAACAGCAACAGCCCAAATAAGGGCTGCAGAAGGCCCTCGGCCTGGTGAAGGGGTGTGATTACTACACAAGGAAAGGAATGATCATCCAGCATTAAGGTGTTGGCCTAGGATTTACTGTCACAGATTTCCTAGGTCACCTTGAGCAAGACATTTAATCTCTCTGTCCCTCAGTTAAATGGGGATTATAGCACTTCCCTACCTTACAAGTAGGGGGTGTGAGGATAAACATATTAAAGATTGTGAGACGCTCAGACACTATGGTAATGGGGGGCATATAAGTACCTCAGAGAGACAGACACAGCTAAACTGATTCACCAGCCTGGCTCCTCACAGAAGAGGAGATGCAGTAACCAAGAACACAACTGCAGCCCACAGCTGCTACTGTAGCCTCAGGAGCAACTCCACTGCATGTTTGGGAGGATTCCATCGGCTAAGAGCCAGGGAGAGGTTTTGTCTCTTACAAAGCTATTCTTGCTCTTACGTATATACACTTTTCTTCTCAGTCATCCCTTTGGTATACATGAGTCTCTCCAAAATAGTAGTACTTTGCACATCTACAGCATTTGCCATCTGAGGCTGTCAAAGAGCTTTTCAAATATTAACAAATCAAACCTCAGAGCAACCCACTGAGGCAGGTATCCTCATTTTACAGATGAAGAAACTGAAAAGCAGAGACTTTGGCTAAGATCATCTAAATGTCTGTGACATAGCTGGGAACAGAATCCATATCTCCTGATTTTCACACTCAGCTTTATGCACAAGAGCATTTTGCCTCCCACAAGGATGCATTTGTATATCTGCTAGCCTGTCCTGAGCTGGATTCAGAAGAGAAGCAAAAAGGTCAAAAGATAAAGAGGGTCTATGAGTTTTCTGGACAGGATGAAATGTGCTCCCCACAAAGAAAATAGCCATAGTAATCCTTTGTAAAAAGATGTGTGTTTCCTTCCAGATTTCCATGAGTCCCCTTTGGGGAGTCTATACTGTTTATTAAATTATTACTTGCTAAGCGTCCTCCACACAGTCAACACCTCAGTTAATCCTCCACTGTTGAGGACAGCATTAAATGCAATCTGTATATTTTTCTACCTCATCTTACAGTTGCTAGATTGTTTTTACCTGTTTTATTTTGCTATTTAGCCCTGGAGGTTAGGCTCATTTGAGTTATCTGTGGGATGGGATGGGACTATGGGCTGGGCAGGGGACAGGGACAAAGATGTGTTCCCATGTTCTTAATTTGTGATCAGGGCTAGTCCTAGGCCCACGTTGGGATTGGAGAGGGACCAGATGAGGGATGGGGCCATGGTGGGCCCAGGTTCAAATTAGGGCTGGCGATGGTCCATGGGCCAGTTAGCATTAGGTCTCGGGGCCAGCTAGATGGCCTAAATAAAAACAGAGATTGAGGTCATCTGGGGGGCCACGCTGGGGATGGCTCAGTGGACACGTTAAGGCTAAATCTGAGTGTGACCTGATAAGCCCTACCTAACATTAGGTTTGGTGCCAGCACCAGGGCTAGGCTCAGAGTGAAGACTGGCTAGTAGCTCCAGGCTGGGTGCAGCCTGCTACATTGAAGTCAGGGTTAGGTAAAACCCAGTGGGCCTTGGCTAGGGTTAAGGTTGATGCAGGCAAGTGGGAACAAGATTGGATTGGGGTGGGCCAATGGTCCCAAAGTAGGGTCCAGGCTTAGTACCTATTGGTGGGCCCATGTTAGGTTAAAGTAGGTGCTAATTTGTGGATCTAGACTAGAGTTTTGTTTATTACCAGTTTGTGGAGCTGGGTTGGGGTTAAACACACTAAATATTTCAAAGCCTTTTGGATTTTTAAGTCTGTTACTGCTGTTGTGAAAATGGAATTTCCTGTATTTTGTCTTTGAAATATACCAGATTCCTGAATGCTTTGCTGCCATGGAAACAGATGGTGAAAGGCCTAAAATAGAACAGGCAACTCTAAAGCAACAATTGATTCACAAACTCCATTCTCCTCCTCACTATGAAAAGCAGGTTTTGTGTAAACAATACTTAACTTAAAACAACCTACCTTGTTTCCATCACTTCAACATTAATTTAATACTTGAGAATACTTAGCTCTCTCTGGTGTGTTACATATTCAAAGTTCTGTACAAACATTAATTAATCTAATTAAACTAAAATGAAATTTAATTATATTAGACTGATTTCTATGAAACCCATAGCTACCTCCAAAACTAGCAGAAACCTTGTCAATATTATATATTACCTCAAATTACTATTTTGACTATTGTAAATCTTATGGGGATTTTTATTTGACTTTACATTTTTTTAAAAGAAAAAAATATTAAGTCTGATTCTTAGCTGATGTAAATCAGTGCAGCTCCAGAGAAGACAACAAAGCTATGCCAGTTTATGCTACCTGAGTATCTGATCTATTTTGTTGACTTCCAACCCTGAGACAGAGTGCAAGAAATGCTAATTTCCCCAACTATAGTATGACGTTGCACTCCATATGTTTTATGGAAATATGCTTACGAGTGTAAATATAATGTAACTGGAATATGCTTTATGCAAAAGGTATCTTGTAAGGTATTATTACAAAGCTTATAATCTACTGAGTGTGTTCATCCTAGTTGTATGAATGTATCATTCTTGTATCTGAAGCTAGAAATATGAAGTATTACTCTGAAGTCCTATTGTAACTATGCAAAGTGTGGGCCATTAATGGGGCTTGGAATCTTGATGGCTCCCATTAACCAAGAAAATTGGTTGTAAATGGCTCTGTTTACTTGTAAGCCTCCCTGCATGCGTGAGTAATGAAGCCTTCCAGCCAGTGAGTAATGAAGTCTCACAGGACATGCGAACATGTCACATGATACTGAAATCCATCTTAAACTTGGTGCTTTTCCATTTAGAAGGAAAGGTGGGAACCCAGAGAGAGACAAAGAATTCCTGCCTGTGGCAAAGATATAAAAGGAGGTGGAATAGAACAAAGGGGGCTGTAGTCATGAGAAAACCTCTAGTTACCACCTGAGCTGGAACTAACAAGAACTGTACCAGGGGAAAGGATTGAGCCCAGACTAAGAAGGAGTCTAGTCTGTGAAAGAAGCTTACTGGAACATCTCTGAGGGTGAGATTTACCTGTATTCAGTTTCTTAAATGTATTAGGCTTAGACTTGCGTGTTTTGTTTTATTTTGTTTGGTAACTTACTTTGGTCTGGCTGTTATTACTTGAAACCACTTAAATCCTATTTTTATACTTAATAAAATCACTTTTGTTTATTAATTAACCCAGACTAAGTAATTAATAGCTGGGGGAGCAAACAGCTGTGCATCTCTCTCTCTATCGGTGTTATAGAGAGCAAACAATTTATGAGTCTACCCTGTATAAGCTTTATACAGAGTAAAACGGATTTATTTGGGGTTTGGATCCCATTGGGAACAAGGTGTTTGGGTGCTGGAAATAGGTGACTTGCTAAGCAGTTTTTGGTTAAAGTCTGCAACTGTGGGGGTGTGGACCAGACCTGGGTCTGTGTTGCAGCAAACTAGCGTGTCTGGCTTAACAAGGCAGGGTTCTGGAGTCCCAAGCTGGCAGTGGAAAATGGGCTCAGAGGTAATTCCAGCACATCAGGTGACAGTCCCATCACATATAGTCTATGCATTATAGAATCCAAATACTCCCTTTATCACATTTGCAAAATTAGGTGCCTATGCTGCATGTACACAATATATGTGTGTCGTAGCAGATAACTGCATAATGTAAATGGCTAAATGAACATGCAGTAATCCATTTTGCACAGGAAACTATGTGTTTTGCATGCATAATTACCTGTTTGCACTGATGTGCTCAACTCCCAATGAAGCTCACAGGAAGCACTCAAAACGTTTAAGGATTGGGACCATATTTTGCATACACAACTTAGTTACTTTTGAAAATTTAGACCTCAATCCAGTAAATTTTTTTTTTACTTCATGCATGAGACTATTCCCACTACACTGATATGGGATTACTTACACGGAGAGGTTACTCATCTTGAGCAGTAACTGGATTCTTTGAGATGTGTATCCCTATGGGTGCTCCACTTCAGGTGTGCTAATGCCCCTTGCACCTTTAATTGGAGATTTTTCGTAGTAGTGCCTATTCAGCCCACATATGTGCCTTAAGCTTCCTCATGCCTCACTGCAAGGCTATATAGGGCTGTGCAGGCAAACTGCCCTTAGTTCCTTATGTACCATAAAGTCCCCAGAGGAAACTCCAAAGCAGAGGGGAAGGAGGGCGAGTAGTGGAGCACCCATAGGGGGACACATCTCACAGAACTCCAGTTATTGCATAAGGTGAGTAACCTCTTCTTCTTTGAGTAGTGTCCCTATAGGTGCTCCACTTCCAGTGACTACCAGCAGTAACCCCAGCTAGAGAGGGAGACTTTTGTGCCAAGTCCAAGATTGAAGACACCACAGCATTTCCAATTGCAGCATCTAATCTAGAAAACTGGACCAGTGCATAATGCTTAGGAAAAGTATGTACAGAAGACCAAGTGGCAGTTTTATACATTTCCAGAATAGGAACATTCTTGAATAATGCCATAGAAGCAGACAGAGATCTCATGGAATGGGACAACACCCTAGAAGGAGACTGTATAGCTAAAGATTTATAGCACAATATGATACAATCAGAAATCCACCTGGAGTGTCTGTGGGTGGAAATTGCTGAATCTTCGGATCTATCCACAATAGTCACAAACAGTTTGGGTTACTTCCCAAATGACTTGGTTCTTTCCAAATAAAAGGCTACCGCCCTCCTAATGTCTAAAGCATGTAAAATGGCCTCTTTGGACCGATGAGGCTTGGGGGGGGGGGGAACGGAAGGTGCATAATCTGGTTGATGTGAAATTCAGATGATATCTTGGGTACAAAATGCGGGTGTGGACATAACGAAACCTTGTCCTTGAAAAATACTGTAAATAGAGGATCTGCCATTAGAGCCCCCTACTTCTCCAATTCTGCGAGCAGAGGTGATTGCCACCAAAAAGGCTGTCTTCCAAGATAAATTAATGAGGAAAGAGGTTTGGCTCAAAGCATAAGGCATCTAAGTACTAAATTCAAATCCCAGATAGGAATGAGTTCCTTAACTTGGGGGAAAAGGTTTCCCAGTCCTCACAGAAATCTTACAGTTGTAGGATGGGTGAAGACTAAGAATCCTTCAACTGCTGAATGGAAGGCTGCTATAGCCTCCAAGCAGACCTTGACAGAGCTGAAAGACAATCCTGTTTTTTTAGTTCTATGAGGTAATCAAGGATCATCAAGAGGTAAGAATGAACAGATGGAAAACTTCTCTGGACACACCACAGGCTGAATCTTTTCCATTTGTGGAGGTAAGCATATCTCATGGAATCTTTTCTGCTGTCCAATAATACTTGTACCTTGTAGAGGAGCGGACTCACCCCTGCGGCGCCTCCTGCTGGTCTCCAGGAATTAGCTCTTTCAGCGTCCTGGAGCGCCCTCTGCAGGCCGGTGGTCCACCTGTCCTCTGGCCCCCGTGTCCCGCCTTGGACCCCGGTGCCCTTTTACCTGGGGTGCTGTCCCCTGGCAGTAACCCCTCAGTCTTAGGGTCTCCCCTCCCCAGGGAACCCCCACCCACTATTCCCACCTCGCCTTAGTATAAGGCTACTGCCAGTCATCATCTAGCTCCACGCCCTGGGGCAGACTGCAGTATCAGCCTACTCATCACTGGCAAGGTTGGGTCTGGACCTGCTGCCCCTCTCTGGAACCCAATGCCTCTCTGGGGCCTTGGACAAGGCCCTGCAGCCTGGGGAGTTGCCGTCCTGGAGCTCCCCAGTCCCTCTGGCCTTTCCCCAGCCCTGCCTCACTCTAGGCACCCTGAGCTTCCCAGCAGCCAGGCCCTTCTCTCTCTGAAGGCAGAGAGAGACTGTTGAGCTCCTGGCTCCCAGCCTCTTATATAGGGCCAGCTGAGGCCTGATTGGGGCGTGGCCCAGCTGCGGCTGCTTCCCCAATCAGCCCAGCTTTTAGAGCTGAAGCCCTTTCCAGGGCTGCTTTTACCCTTCAGGGCAGGAGCGGGTGTCCACCCCGCTACATACCTCCTTAGAACAAGTCAACTGTAGTCCCATGAACCATCAAGGAGCCAAGTTCTGAGACGAAATACACTCAGGTTGGGATGAAGAGTGCAGCCAGCATCCTGGGAAAAAATGAGGAATGGATGGAAGGCTGATCATCTGACAGATGGTTAGGTGAATCAGGAAAGAATACCATATTTGTCTGGGCCACGCTGAGACTATTATGGCTTTATTGTGCTTGATCTTATTGATCGCCTTCAGAATCAGGGTGTTGGGGGAAACACATATGGAAAGCCTTCTGTTCATGAAATGAGGAAGGCATCTCCAAAAGAGAGAGGACCCAATCTCCCCCTTGAGCAAAAACATTTGCATTTCTTGTTAATAACAGTGGCAAAGAGGTCTATTTTTGAACTCCCCAAGTCCAAATTTTGATCAAAAATCTGAGGATCCAACTCCCATTTGTAGTCCTGGGAGAAGTGCCTGCTGAGGTCATCTGCTAACTGGTTCTATATCCCTGGAAGATAAGTTGCTGAAATAAGGATGCAATTGGCTATGCACGAGTTCCAGAGCTTTACTGCTTCAGCACAAAGGGAACGGGACCTGGCCCCTCCCTGTCGGTTAACATAAAACATGCAAGCTATGTTGTCCAGGAGACTCTTTATGGATTTGTTCCTGATTAAAGGGAGGAAGTGGATACATGCATTCCTGACTGCCCTCTGTTCGATGAGATTGATGTGTAGTTGTATCTCTTGGGAAGACCATTTGCCATGTACTGTGAGGGTCCCCAAGTGCATCCCCCAGCCCCTCAGGGCTGCATCTGTCGTTATAGTGATAGAGGGAGAAGGCTGAACAAACGGAATCGCTGCACTGACTTTGTCGGTGTCCCTCCACCAACTGAGAGACTCTCCTACCTGACGAGGGACCGACACTAACTTGTTCAAGCTGTGTTTGTTTGGAGTACAAATAGTCCTGAGCCAGACCTGGAAATATCAAAGGTGGAGCCTGGCACATGGCATCACAAAAGTGCAGGCTGCCATGTGTTTGAGCAATTGAAAACAGCTTCTTTTTTATATCTATGGGCTGATTTGAATCTTTTAGACAAGATTCGCTAACATCAAGAATCCGTTGAGGGGAAGATAAGCCCTAGCTGATATAGTGTCCAAGGAGGCTCTTATGAACTCTATTCTTTGTACCTGGTTCAACTTGAATTTCTCAATGTTGAGCTGCAACCCTAGCTCATGGAACAGGGAGCTCATCCTCTTTATGGTGTCAAAAACGTCACTGTAAGACTGGCCTTTGAGTAGCCATTTGTCAAGGCACAGAAAAATGGTTATCCCCTGATGTCAAAGATAAGCTGTGACCACTGCCAGCACTTCTGAGAACACTCTTGGGTCAGACAAAAGGCCAAACAGGAGCACTCAATATTGAAAGTAATCCTGGTCTACTGAAAAGCACAGGAATCATTTGTGAAATGCGTGAATTGCGATATGAAAATAGACATCCTGAAGGTTGAAGCCTAAAAATCAATCCCCCAGTTGTAATCACTGAATTATAAACGTAAGTCACACCATCCTGAATTTTTGAGACTTGACAAAAGTTGTTTAGGAGTCTTAGATCTAAAATTGGTCTCCACTGTCTGTTCTTTTTCGGGACCAGAAAGTAGCTGGAATAAAACCCCTTCCCTCTGTACAGAATAGGAACTGGTGCTATTGCACCCATTTGCAGAAGTGAGTTAACTTCTTGCTTTAAGAGGTGCTCAGGAGAGAGGTCCCTGAAGAGGGATGGGGAAGGGAGGTAAAATGTATAGTGTATCCTGATCTTATGACCTCTAGCATCCATTTGTCTGATGTGATTCTCTCCCATGCAGAAAGAAAATGGGAGAAACAATTTCCGTAGAGCGGAAGATGGGTAAAATGTTGTATGTGTAGCTTGGTATTGAGAGATAGTTCCGGGCCCTTGACCAGTCCATCAAAACTGACGCTTAGATGATAATGATGGTGCAGAAGGAGCAGGTGATCTCTTCCTCTGGAACCTTGACTTTTTCCTGGGTGGTTGATATGGTCTCTGAAAACCTGAGAATGAAGTGGGAAGGGATCTTTGTGCAGTTTGGGATCTACTAAATTTTCATTTGTTTGTAGGCATGTAAATCCCAAAGGATCTTAATGTGGTTCTGGAATCCTTAAGGGTACATAGTGAATCATCAGTGGACTCAGCAAACAGTTTGAGGCCATCGAAGAGAGGTCTTCAACCATGATTTGGACCTCCCTTGGGAATCCAGACAGCTAGAGTCAGGAAGTCCTCTGCATGACTACTGCCATAGAGATGGATTGAGTGGCAGTATCGGCTGCATCCAAAGAGGCCTGTAGTGATGTTCTAGCTAACAGATGACCCTCATTAACAATAGCCTGAAACTGGTCATGTTGATCATCCAGCAGATGCTCAATAAAGGTGGTGAATTTGGCACAATTTGCGTGATTTTATTTAGCCATGAGAGCTTGATAGTTCGCGATCCTAAACTGAAGAGTCATGGATGAATAGATCTTTCTGCTGAATAGATTAAAGCATTTTTGGTCCTTATCATATTGCGAGGCCTTCGCATAACATTGTCTGCCATGTTCATTTACTGCCTCCACAACCAAGGACTTTGGTGTTGGATGGGTGAACAGAAATTCAGAGTCCTTAGCCGGGATGTAATATTTTCTTATAGGCCCATTTGCACTTCAGCAGAATCATCGCAGGGGACTCCCAGATGGATTTGGCAGGATCCAACTGAGCCTCATTAGTAGGCAGGTCAACTCAGGTAGAGGGAGTCCATTGGAGGATGTCCAGGAGCTTATGTTGTGACTCCCTGATCTGGAGGGAATCTGCAATGCACTTCATTAACTTTTAGAAGTATCCAAAGTCGTCAGCCACAGTCAGTGTGGGAGGTATAACAGCTTCACCTGGGGAAGATGAAGAAATGTTTGTTTGGGGAGTGACCTCTTTATCTGCCCTGGCCTCCTGCCCCCAAAGGTGCCTGAGGTAAGAGAGGAGGAGAATAAATAAATAAATAAATAAATAAATAAATTAATGGAGATATCCCATCTCCTAGAACTGGAAGGGACCTTGAAAGGTCATCAAGTCCAGCCCCCTGCCTTCACTAGCAGGACCAAGTACTGATTTTGCCCCAGATCCCTAAGTGGCCCCCTCAAGGATTGAACTCACAACCCTGGGTTTAGCAGGCCAATGCTCAAACCACTGAGCTATCCCTCCCCCCAAAGTTGGAGTACAGGAGCTTCTCTCCTGTATTTCCTGAAAGAGAGACTAGGGGCATGGTAAAACTGCTGATGGATCCCAGTAGGCCTCTGAGAAGGACCAAAAGGCATCGGGGGTTGTGATAAATGAAGGGGGGGCGGTAACTCCCTTTTATGGACACCCAGCCAGCCAGTTAGCTATAAAATACCTCTTAGTAGCTGTTCTCTACTTGCTTTACCTGTAAAGATTTAAAAAGTCTCATTGTTATGCATAGGTAAAAGGAAGTGAGTGGGCACCTGACCAAAAGAGCCAATGGGAAGGCTTGAACTTTTTAAAATTGAGAAAAAACTTTCCCTTTGTCTGTCTGTGGTTGTTCTCCTGGGAAGAGGGGGACAGAGCAGCGATGCTGTAAAAAGCTTGGGGCCAGGTATGAAAAATCATCAGTATCATACCTAGAAACTACTCATTTGAAACCCCAGATATGTAAGTAGATCAGGAAATGTCTAGGAAGATGCGATTAGGTTTATCCCTTTATTTCTTTATGGCTTGTGGATTCCGCTGTGCTAACCCCGGTGCTTTTGTTTTGCTTGTAACCTTTAAGCTGGACCTCAAAAAAAAAAACTATTCTTAGTGCTTAATCCTTGTAATTGCTCTTTTAAAAAGTCTAGCAATAGCTGAGTTCCCCGATGTATTTTCCTTACTTTCTTTTTTAAATCAAATTTACCTTAAGATTTTTGTGTCTTAAGAGGTTTGCACATGTTGTTTAATTAGCTGGTGGCAACAGCTAATTTCCTTTTTTTGGTTGTTCTTTTTTTCATCTCTTCCCCGGGGGGGGGGGGGGGGGGAGAGCGGGAGTGAAAGGGCTTGAGGGTATCCCACAGGAAGGAATTCCCAAGTGAGCCTTCCTGGTCTCTCAAAGAGGTTCTGCACTTGAGTGGTGGCAGCATCTACCAATCCAAGGTCAGAGAAAAGCTGCAACCTTGGGAGTTTAATACAAGCCTGGAGTGGCAAGTATTAATTTTTAGAGTCCTTGCAGGCCCCCACCTTCTGCACTCAAAGTGCCAGAGTGGGGAATCAGCCTTGACAGGGGTGGCAACCACTTGTGCTTGAACAAGGTCTGGGATACACGGGCCTTTGATGCAACTCTCTTATCAGAAGTGTCAGGATAGAAATCCCTGGATCAAAATATTCAAATTGGAGGAAAATTTCTCCTCTTCAAGAAGGGAAACACCGGTACTCTCTGAAGATGCTGGCGAGTCAAGCGGTACTGGGGAAAGGTCGCATCTCAGTGACTGTGCTTTTCTTGGTACTGATAACCTCCTGGTACTGATCAATAAGGGAGACTCTGGCCTCTCTGAAACAAATAGATCCCTTGAGAATCTGAACTCCTATGATACCGGGTTGGTTTGAAGAGTGGGGCGCCATTCCATTGTTGGTACTGAGGGTATATGCTGTTCTCGCAAGTCCACTCTAGTTGAAATACATGGTACTGATGAAGATGCCTTGGGGAGTGCAGAGACTGGATAAGAGGCATGGTGTCTTCCTGGTACTGACGCCATCTTAGTGGCCAACTTAGATATAGACTTTATCAAAGAAGTTGCGGGTACCGTTTTCTGAGCCTTGGAATGCTTCAATGAAGCATGTTTTCTTCTGCTGAGCCTGGCTCCTGAGGCACAGGATCAATTCCGAGAGCATCTGGAGCCTCAGCCATACCCAAGGTGGGACGCAAGGTCTCCGCAGAAGTCTTGCTCTGTGGAGACTGAGGTCTTTTTGAAGTGGACTCTTTCTTTGGAGAATGACTTTGTTTTCTATGGGTCTTCTCTGTGGATCTACCTCAGGTAAACAGGTCAAAGTTGACAGGGCACTGTGTTAATTAAGTGACTGACATCCAGGGGGTCTCCTGACCTGGATCTGAGGCCAGTTGGAGGGAATGCTCCATCATTAAGAGTCTCAGTTTTAGCTCTCAATGTTTTCTTGCCCTGCCCTTAAAAGTTGAGCAGATGGAGCACTTATGCGGGATACGAGACACCCCCAAGCAACAGAGACAACGGGAATGCCAGTCACTGAATGGAATGGCCTCCCGGTAAGAGATGCACTACTTGAAGCCTGGAAAGCCTGACATACCCCAGGGCAAAGGAATTTAATATGGGAAGTTTTCCCTCCCCAAAGAGGAAAGGGATCAAGAGAAAGTCCCCCTAAATAAAAAGTAAATAAAATAACTAAAGAAAAAACAATAAACTAAAGAAGGGTAACCAGGCTCAGAAACTTCAAAAATAAGGCACACTAATGCTTTGTGTTAGGCCCAGGAGGCTGAGAAGGAACTGGGCCAGTTCACCCATGCAGCCCTATACAAACGCTCCCCAGGTTACACAAACCCGACTTACACAAATCCGCACTTACGGGAAAAGTTTCGTAAATTCCGTAAGCTAGAAAGTTTTTTTTTTTTTTTTTTGCGCGTAATGGTCGGGTATACGTTCCCGACTTACGCAAAATTCGAGTTACGCAAGGCGTTCTGGAACAGAACGCTTGTGTAAGTCGGGGCCCAAGGAAGCGTAGGTCACATGCACAGGCCAAATAGGCACTACCACCAAAAATCTGATTAAAGGCGCAAGGGTGTGAGCTCACCTGACGTGGACACTGCTCAAAGAAGAAATATAAAGTTGGCAGATGTGGGGTCCTTATCTGTAAAGGCTGTAGAATGTAAACTTTGAAGATACCATATATGCTTTATGAAGAACTGCTTTTAGCTATCTCTTTATTAACAAAAGTAGTTTTTTTCCCATTAATATTTCTGCTGTTTAAACATATACACTTAAAAGCAATAAAACATGTTAGGAGATGGAGTTCTCTTAGCAATCCTTTCATCTAATGTGGCTGAAGGTGCTCAGAAGACATATCTGATGTATGCAGGCATTCATGCAAGTGAAGTTGTGTGTGGATATAGTTCTGTGAGTGTCCATGTTATGCCTGTAACTGAAAATTTGATGCATGCAGTTTTCACTATGTAACCTTAATTACTCACTTATTCATTCCATACTTGCCTAGGTGAGCTCAAAGGCCAGTAAGATGTTCCTAAAATATCATGTATTAATTAATACCTGAGGAATACGGAGCTCTTTTAGCTGGTCTTGAGTAATCTCACTGAGCTGCCGAAATGCCATTGTAAAATCAGCCTTTGAATCTTCCATGAGCTAATGAAATTAAATACATTTCTATCAGTGTTTTTAAAATATTAGACATCAGTTCAAATATCCCCAAAAGAATGACCAATAATAAACTCACTTTTAGGAGAAATGCAATCAAATAGTTATCATCCTCACTCTCCCCAAGGAGACCCAATTTTGCTCTAAATAGTTCTGTAAAACTGAAAGTAGTAACAGAAATTATGAAGGCAAAGAAATTGTTCCAAAAACATATTCTATAGTATATGCTTCTTTAAAATCTGAGTTATGGAAGTACATACCGGGTATAATAATGCTCAGAGTATCCCTCCAGAATCTGGAAAGCACTATAAAAGTAAGGAAATATCAAATCCTATTGACCAACAGTAATACCAAAGACACAATTCAGCTTCACATTCAAGTGTGAAACCTTCCTCTGGCTTGTACCTATTTATGAAAAACTTCCCTCTTACCCCATTTTGGTATTTTTTTTTTAATTTTTTTTAAAAACAGTCTTGTTTGGCCTGTAACATATCCAGAAAATACTTTCTGTTTAGAAATCAAACTTCCTAAAAAGATAGCCCCCTTTTCTCCTACACATATGGCCATTATAGCATATCTCTCTAGTTCTTTTAAGTCTGAAGATATTTTTAAGGATAACTTACAGCTGCTTTTGTCTGCGATCCAATACAGGTTTTAGAGCTTGTAACAGCTTGTTCAGATTAAACATCCCAACATTTGCTTGGTTTCCTATTTTATACCTCCTTTCATCATCAGATGTGTTTGGAACAAAATCTGTTTGAAACAAAGCATCACATTTCTACAACAGATTAATTAGAATAAACAACCAAAGTTAAAATATTAAACTAGGCTAATTTTTCATATTTACACAGCAAACTAATAGAAGTCCTGCAAGCACTAAATATTAACTCAGAGTACTCCAAACACAAGAATATTTATTTACACTGGATTAGCCCGAGATCTAACATTTGCCAGAGTAAGGAATACATTCTTAGAGCACAAGTTCCCAGATGGTCACAAGTGTTGTTTTCCTACTTCAAGACACAGAATAAATTCAGATATTTAAATAGCCTTTTTTTTTTTACACTCTGAATAATGTTTTTCAGTATTCTTTAATATAAATAATGCTACTATTAAATATCATATGGTTAGATGCCTAGGGATTCCGGTCTTCCAAACAACAATATATTTTTACGATGTAATCTAAGTAAATGAGATGCATATATTTTTAAGTAGCCTAGTGACACTAATTATCTGAACATAAAGATTATTTCAAAATGTATATAATTATATATTTGCTTCTGAAATATTTAGGGCTAAAATGTTCCAGCCCAAGAAAGTTCACTTTGAGGAGTGGCGAATTGGCAAATGCATTCCCTTCATGAAAGGCATAATGCATCCAGGAGCAAAGGGTAAGCATAGCCACAGCATCAACCTCAGAAAGGATGCAGCATGCACGTCTTGTCCAGAACAGGGCCAGCTCTGCTGGTCGGTGTCTATGAGGGGAAAGGCTGTCCTCCTGGATCCTCCTTTGTACTCTCTGAGGAAGCTACTACCAGAAGCAATACTAATGGGGATCAGCCCCGGCACTCAGAAGGAAACAAGGACTGTGACTAGGAACAGCACCTCAGAGTTGGTGTCAAATAGGAATTCTACTTTGTTTGATTCATTGTTATTAGAGGTGGGCCCAAAACACTACTTCAAATGCAACCCCACTCTCCTCCCCAGCCCACCTACAAAGCTGTGAATTTTGGGAGCTGAGGCACATGTTCAAATCTGAATCCCCAGATCTACATCCACTCCTCTGGTTTGGCTTCAGGGAAAAAAAGAAAACTAGAAGAGCCTCTTTTAAGGTTCCAGCTGAGATATGCCCAAGGTGTACAAGATCAGATTTCAGGAGATTTTCATCATTTGAGCCTGAAATCTTATGAAAATAGACAGTGAGATTTCAACACCATTGAGCCTGACCCCCAGCCATGATTTGACTTCCAAACCCCAGCCTAAATGTAATGTACATCTGAACACCATCTTCTGGACCTATGTCTATTTATTACAGCTGGAGAGAGTAATGTAATTCATGCTTTCAATGAAAGATTTACAGTAGAGTGTCATAACTGGGCAGATTTGACTCCCTCCTCCCGCCCCCGGATTAACAGTTATGACTAAAGTCAAAATGATAAAAGATGACAGATTTTGCTTTTGGATACTTTTAGCTGTATTCAATTTTTACAGATTTTTCTTGATTTCTGCTATAGCATCTGGGAATCTGATGAATGTCAGTATGAGAGATTCTTCATGGAAATGGGTTTAGTAGTAATATACATTATCTGCAAGTTTTTTAGTGTAAAGTTTAAAATATAACTTGTATAATACACAGTAAAACTACTCTCTTATCTAAAATGCAACTAGATGCACAAAATTTATTTTCTGACCAATGTACATGCAGTACACATATGCAGAATCCATGTGCTAATAATGTTAATAACTTTCTGAGCAAACAAAAATTATATAACTTAACACAATAAGAAGGAATTTCATGTCCAACACAAAAGGTATATTCAAATACATGTGCTATACTCACTTGGATCATAGGACTCCATAAAACCAAATGGACCATAATCTATTGTTATGGATAACAAACTGAAGTTATCTGTATTGCACACACCTAGAATTAATCAACAACAAAAATACAACTATCAAAACAATAAAGTTGTTTAGTCTAAACACTACTGATTTATCAAAAGCAGAAAATTTGCTGAAAAGCCTAGATTACGGTGGATCTAAATTACAATATCTAAAGTTGGGCCCAGCAGATGAGAGTCTGGATTTTAAGCTAAATCCCTTGTTCCCAACTTTGCAGGCATTTTATATATCAAAACTGAAAACATCTGATGTCTCTGTGATATCTCATCTGGTTTCTATGCCTATATGGCACTGTCTTCTTTTACTTTCAGTGGCAACATTGAGGAACTATGACTACCTCATGTACATTTGATCAATTATTTTCCTTTCCTTGTGAGTTGTGTGTGCGCTATATTAGCAATATCATGCTGATTCTCCTTATGGGGTATAATTCTGAAACAAAGTTTCATAGCACATTGATAGTACAGTGGTTTTCCAAATAAACAAGTATTCCCATGATGCTGTACCAATAAATTCATGTATCAGTGAATTTAGGTACTGATATGGCCCCACCACTGCACTATCTGACTATATAAGATAGGATCTAATGAAGGCATCACAAACTCATGCCAATTATATGACACCAACATGTGGTCTCTGCATATAGTACAAAACACTATTATATGCACTAGTGCTACGTCAGTGCAACTGTCTTTCAAAAACAACCACTGTACTGTATCATCTAAAGTGTTCACTTTAAAAAAAATCCAGTAGACTGACCGAAATAAGTAATATTGATACAACTGTGTTCTTTGCCACTAACCAGCAACCCTTCTTAAAGAATTTTTTGAGAAGCCCATGTACTATGCCAGTCTTTTGCCTCTGCCTAATCTGTCTGCACTTTGAAAATCAAAACGTCTCTTGACTCTGTCAGAGAAAACTTGCAGAAGTGCTAAACAACAACAGGGGTATTGTTGTAGGCAAAAATGCCAAAAAGTTTGGAATAAAGGACAAAAAGAGAAGAATTAAACATGACGAAGCAAAAGCCATTATTAAGTATATGTAAGGACCTTCATTTTTGATTTTTACCGATCTCTATCAAAAAATCCCCAGGTTTTACAAAAGCTAATTTTTTTTTTGTTTTTTACTGATTTTCACCTGAACTTTGAACCCTTCAAGTACATGAAAATACTAATTATCTTAAGAAAATCCAATACATTATATTAGATAAATGTGTTAATGCTAATAATAAATTAATATAAGTGTAAGTGTGGGGCTGTCTGTTAAAGTAAGGCAATGTCCTGGAAGATACACACACGGACGCATGCACACGTGCATATACCTACGTACTGTTAATATGCAATTCATGAAATAAACCACAGCATTAAACTATTTTAAACTTTCAATACTCTTACTTTTCTCTACTTGTTGCTATTTTCCATCCTCCTGTCCCCCCCAATATTAACCCTGATAATTACCCAAAAAACTGTGAAGTTAGTTTTTTGCACCGTTTTTAACTCGTTTTTTAATTTTTTTAACAAACACTGATACATTCTAGGGAATTTAAACAAAACAAATACCAAAACCAAAAGGCTTTGAGTTTATTACGGGTAAAGGGACTTTTAACAGACCTTAATATTTTACAATTACCACACCAATAATTTAATTGAGCTATCATTGCTTACCATGAGCAAAGCCCACTGACATCCACAATGCAATCAGATTTGCAGTCTCCAACACCACTCTAGAGAAAAAGTCCTGAAATCAAATACATTTTTCACTTCAAACCCTTTCATTAATAAATACGGATAAACAGTATGTTATCAAATATATAATTTATTTAAAAATAACAGTTGGCACATTATACTGTTTTCTTTTTAATATTTGGGCACATCTTTTTTATGCCTGTCAGAACTTTTACATGGCACTCTCAATGAGTTGGCTGCATGATGATCTTATCCAAGAACACCCAGAGCTGTGTGACAATGCACAAATTCAGCTGCAGTAGCAATAATGCTAAAACGAAAGTGTTATAGTAATGATATTGCATTTATTTAGGGTACAGCATGATCCTGCACTCCATCACTAGTCTATGGTTAGTATATGAAGGGCCTAAGGGGAACAAACATTAATGGAGAATGAGATATTACCATAATAAATATCAGAGGGGTAGCCGTGTTAGTCTGTATCCACAAAAACATCGAGGAGTCCGGTGGCACCTTAAAGACTAACCAATTTATTTGGGCATAAGCTTTTGTGGGTAAAAAGCCCACTTCTTCAGATGCATGGAGTGAAAATTACAGATACAGGCATAAATATATATTGGCACGTGAAGAGAAGAGAGTTACCTTACAAGCGATACATATACATGGCAGAGGGGCATTGCTGGCACATGATGGCATATATCACATTAGTAGATGTGCAGGCGAATGAGCCCCTAATGGTGTGGCTGGTGTGGTTGGGTCCTATGATGGTGTCGTTAGAGTAGATATGGGGACAGAGAAGGCAATGGGGTTTGTTACAGGGGTTGGTTCCTGGGTTAGTGTTTCTGTGGTATGGTGTGTAGTTGCTGGCATTGGCTTCAGGTTGGGGGGCTGTCTGTAAGCGAGGATTGGCCTGCCTCTCATGGCCCCACAGTATGCCAACATTTTTATGGCTGACTTAGGACAACATTTCCTCAGCTCTCGTCCCCTAGCGCCCCTCCTCTACTTATGCTACATTGAAGACATCTTCATCATATGGACCCACGGGATTCCACCTGGATTTCAACAATTTCCTGCACATCTACTAATGTGATATATGCCATCATGTGCCAGCAATGCCCCTCTGCCATGTACATTGGCCAAACCGGACAGTCTCCACGTAAAAGGATAAATGGACATAAGGAATGGTAACATACAAAAGCCAGTAGGAGAACACTTCAATCTCCCTGGTCATTCAATAACAGATTTAAAAGTAGCCATTCTTCCACAAAAAAATTCAAAACAGACTTCAAAGAGAAACTGTAGAGCTACAATTCATTTGCAAACTTAACACCATCAATTTGGGCTTGAATAGGGACTGGGAGTGGCTGGCTCACTACAAAAGCAATTTTCCCTCTCTTGGTATTGACACCTCCTCATCAATTATTGGGAGTAGACCACATCCACCCTGATTGAATTGGCCTTCAACATTGGTTCTCCACTTGTAAGATAACTCCCTTCTCTTCATGTGCCAATATATATTTTTGCCTGTAGCTGTAATTTTCACTCCATGCATCTGAAGAAGTGGGTTTTTTACCCACGAAAGCTTATGCCCAAATAAATCTGTTAGTCTTTAAGGTCCATTGGACTCCTCGTTGTTTTCATAATGAAAATGTTTGTGTAAAGTAACAGGGCAGGAAAAGACAATCTTCATACTTGAAGGGAGAACTGTGAGAATATTGAAGAATAATATTTGCAAACATCTGTTTGATTAAAAACTGCAAGCCCACTTCAGTGATATTTGCAACATTTTAAATTTATTTTTATATTGTTAATACAAATGATGTTTTGTTGACAATATGCATGCAAAGTGAAAGTCTCTCTTATACTCACCAAATATCTATTTGAATCATTCATGTTTACTGATGGAAAATGTTCTTGTATGACAAAGTCTAGCAGTGTCCTGAAAAAAAGAATCAAGAGTTCTTTAAGCAAAACCAGTATTTTTAGGACTGATGTGCCAAAGAGATGACTAATCATTCTTATTCTCCACATTAAAGGGCTGATCAAAGCCCAGTGAAGTCAATAAAGAAATACCCATTAACTGAAATGGATAAGACCCTAATGGAATCCGTTAGCAATAAAACTTAATATTTCACACATAGAACATGATTAGAAGCAGTCATGTTAAAACAACTCCAAGTATTAAATTCTCTGACTAGAGCACAATATTTGGTTACATGCCTGTATAACATTTTCTGACAAACTGGTTTGGTTATAAGAAAAAAATCACTACCAGGCAAAGTTCTGAGCCAAGTTTCTCCACACAGAACATTTTTATGGCTGAATTATAAACCCTTATAAAAAACAGCTATTTACCACAGTATAATACGGTTCTCCAAGAACTGCCTATATGGGTCCTGACAGCAAGTGACATGCAGGTCCTAGGTGCCTTAGCTTGGAACTTTCTCAGAAACTGTTGACTGGGACTGCACACATATAAACTAAAATCTTATATAGCACAGCTTCAACCATAATTCAGTTCCTTCCACAAATTAAAAATCTGCTGTAAGATTTCAAAATAAAGGGGACAGAGGGCAGGAAGCATGGATCCAGGCAGGCAATCATCTTAAGAACTGCTTATTATGGAAAGTAACTGCTATTTCTTCTTTGAGCACTACCTGCATGAGTCCCTACTGTAGGTGATTAGCAATCAGTCTATAGATTCAAAGGAGGAAGATCCGAGGAATCTTACTTGATTACAGATCACAGAACAGCTCTCTCAAACTGAGTAACAAAACTGCTTAAGGGACAACATATTTTAATGATGAGAAAACTATAGTATTGTTAAAAAGCCTATAATAGTTCTGCAATAGTTTGTTACCCACATATATTATTCCCTTTTAATCCTGCATGCTGCTGGAAAATACATATTGCAGAACGTACTTCTGTTATTGTTATATTTCATATTTATATTACAGTAGCACACACAGGCCTCTCTGAAAACTTTTACATACTGAAGCCCTGATCCTAAAAAATGTATACAATTGCTTAGTTAATGGGACTACTCGTATATAAATTTAAGCCCGTGAGAATGTTTTTGCAAGGTCAAGGCCAAACAGCTAAATGCAGCCCTTACCATGAATATCTGGCATTTGAATCTTTATTAAATAGTATTTCTTTCCTTATAAGTAAATAGCAAAATCAGGTGAATCAGTCCAATAAGTGATCTTCCTAAATTACTACTGTACATACATGTTTGAATAGGTTTTATTGATATTACTATGAAGATTTCATTCTAACCTTTGCAAGTCCAGTTCCCCAGAATAAGCTAAAATTTCCAAGGAACCTATACGAAACCACGATTTGGCAACACGCAGGACTATTGCACCTTAAACATAAACATATATGTTAAATTTAAATAGAGTATCAGCAAGTTAAGACAACCAATGCAGCAACAAGAATATATATGTACACACACACAAATGTGCATGTATATATATACACACACATGCACATATACACAAACATACACATGCATTTTTATAAATAAACAGATAAAACAACTAAAAATCAAATATGAGTGTGTGTACATTAAATCCTGCACAAATATTTTAACACTGTTTAATTTGTTTGAAAATGACTGACATATATAAACCCATTTAAAAAAGGAACAGGAGCTTATATGATATAGAAAATTGTGCATTTAATTCCAAGAAGAAAAAGGGAAAAATGAGTAAGAAACAAACAATGAAGAGGAAAATGGAAGAGACAAAAGAAATGAAACAGCAGGAGTGAAGGGCCTAAATTTCAAAAGTGATTAGTGGTTTTGGGTCCCTATTCACTTTTGAAAATTTAAGCCTAGAAGCACACAAATTAAAGGTTCAAGAAAAAGCATCCAGTCAGAAATAGCATCACTGGTCACTCAATGCTAATTCAAATGGAGGAATGTAGCAGGATTGTTATGGAGGGCCCTAATCAACTAACTTAAAGCAGAGAAATAAGACAAACATACTAAAAGAATAAAGGGGGGAAAGAGAAAAGTCTTCTTTGGGCATTGCTATGTTCCAGATTTTTCCGTTGATATATTGCAAGTTGCATACCTCTTAAAATCATAGACTATCAGGGTTCGAAGGGACCTCAGGAGGTCATCTAGTCCAACCCCCTGCTCAAAGCAGGACCAATCTCCAACTAAATCATTCCAGCCAGGGCTTTGTCAAGCCTGACCTTAAAAACCTCTAAGGAAGGAGATTCCACCACCTCCCTAGGTAATCCAT